>NW_005054568.1:100407-117563 GCF_000277835.1 Geospiza fortis | reverse complement strand
AAATTTCTCCCAAATAATAAATAATAATGTCTTCATGCAGGAAATCTGTGCAGCTCAGCTGCTTCACAGCCCCTTCCATCTCCAAGTGTGTAATTCCTGCTTATATTACATGCTCTTCTCCTCCCTCCATTAACAGGAGGGAACACAAGACACCACCATAGTCTTAAAAACTCTCAGCCCTTGCACTCAGTGGAAACGTTGGACAGTGAAATGCTGCTTGCTTACCTGGACACTGGATGAAGGACCAGTTGTAGCTGGTCTCCACAGGACACATGCTGACATTGAGAACAGGCTCCAGGCTGTGTTTCCCTGGCGTGGCCGGGGTGGGCATCCTGACAGGCCCCCGGTAGGAGCCCTCAATGCACTTGCCCTTGCCAGTGTTGCTGGGATCTGTGCACCACCCACAGCCCGGCTGCTCCAGGCACTGAGCACATGTGCAGTAGCCTGAGCAGTTTTCAGCTATAAAAAAACAAACCAACATACAAAACTGGAATAAATCACTGTCTCAAACACAGGCAACAAAAAATGCAGAATGTATTCTATAACTATATTTTTATCTCACCAAAATATTTATCTCATCAAATCTAGAAATATTTATTCTGATATTCACAGCAACATGTTCATTCCTATCAGCATATTTTATTCCAGAATCTAAGATGACTATTAACAAAGGTTCCAATAGTCAATGAGTTACAAAACAGCACAACACACACAGAGGTTTTTCAAACCATTACACGCCACCCTCTAACACTAGAGGTTAATGTTCCCTCTACAAAACATCTCTGATTTATTTAAAATAGATCCAATGATCAAATGAGCCATCTGCAGGCAAAGGCTAAAAACCAGCCAGTTTAGTCACTTGGAGACTCTTCCTACCACATTTCAGTATCACATGCTATTATTTCAAGTATTTATCTGAGGCAAAAAGCATAGAATACAAATAGGAGAATAAAATTCCACCCTTTAGCCCCTCCTTTCTCTAGTGGGATTGGATTTTAGGGGTGACAAACTCTTTACATACTAAAGCTTTTTCTATTCCTTTCCCTAGACCATCTTGAAAAATATTTTCTGGATTCTTGGTGTTGCAAGATAAGCAGACTTTCTATTTTGATGTTTAAATAGACAGTATTTGCCTTCAAAAAGAAAAAAAAGTTTGTTTTCCATTATTTTAGCTTACTCATCTCCTGCCTGATGCTTCCTCCAACTTTTGACCTCTGGCAATATGGGAAGTTCATGCTTTCATGTTCCTTAAATTCATTTTCTTCATCTCTTATTTTGCAACATTTTGAGCTACTTGTGATGCCCCTGCTCACACCCAGCTTCTAAAGAATTCAACATAAATAATTTCTACAGGTTCACTTGATTTAAGTTTTTAGGCCCTTTTACCCCAGTTTGAAAGGAAAACACTATTCCAAAGTGCCATGAAGCTTTTGCGGTTTGCTCTCATCTACCTAAAAGGGGCAAAAAAGTAAATAATTTCTTTAAAATGAGGTAGGAATTCCTACTACAATCTGTAAGTAGTCAATACTTCAGAATAAAACACTTGTGTAAACCCTAATTTGGATTTGATAATCAGGCAATTGCAGAATGCTTCGGGTTGGAAAGAGGGCGCGTTGTTCCACAGCCTGCCATGGGTAGGAGCCTCCCACTGGAGCAAGGTGCTCCAAGCCCCATCCAGCCTGGCCTCGTCCCCTCCATCCTGGGGATGTCCAGCACACCCCACAGGGCTCTCCATGGCCTGTCATGGACAGGAGCCTCCCACTGGAGCAGGGTGCTCCAAGCCCCATCCAGCCTGGCCTTGTTCCCTCCATCCCGGGGATGTCCAGCACACCCCACAGGCCCTCCAGGGCCTGTCCCCCACCCCAGCCCAGCACCGTGACTCACGGGGACAGCTGCTCATGGTGTACCACTCCATGCACTGCCCGTAGGGGAAGGAGGCCACGTACGCGTTGGAGTCCACGCACTGCTGCATGTTGCTGCACCACATGCACTCGGAGCTGCCGCTGGTGCACTCGGCGCAGGCGGCGCGCAGAGCGCATGGCGTGCGGCACTGCTTGGCGCTGTGGTTGGCTGCAGGGAGGACAACATCAGAGCTCTGCCAGGAGCAACCGCGCCCTGCTCCCGCTGGGAACGGACCTAGGGACCATCCCAGCCCATCCCAGCCCATCCCTGCCATGGCAGGGACACCTCCCACTGCCCCAGGTGCTCCCAGCCCAGTGTCCAACCTGGCCTGGGCACTGCCAGGGATCCAGGGGCAGCCATAGCTGCTCTGGGCATGGAGCAGTGGTCTCTTTTTCTCTGCAGTTCTGCTGATGCATTCCTTAGTTACCCTCCCCAGCAAAGTGCAGGGCAGAGCCCTGTTTTACATGAGCTCACAGGCACATGCTTTAAGTGATTAGATCAGTTTCAGACATCAAATAAGCACTGAACTAACTCAGCACTTTGCAGTCTGAGCCAATGCTTTAAGTTTTGCTTCAAGTGACTGCTCTCAGACCATAAAAGCCAGCACAAAGCTTAAACTCAAGTGCTGCAAGTGAAAACATATGGAATTTGAGTTCCGGTTCCACATTCAGGATTCACATCCTGCTCTTCCACAAAGAATGATTTCAACTGCTGCAGTGTACTTAATTTTTTTTTAATCAACCAACTTCCCTAATACTTAAAGAGGCACTAATTGGTATTCAGAAATGATCAGCTACAATGGAGAATTAACAGACCAAGCCATCTGAAAAGATATGCAGTTTCAATAAAGCTGGAAGACTTTTCCCAAAAGCAAATAGATTGCTTTTTTCAAAGTTCTCATATCTCCAAAGTGTCTTGGCCAATTAATTTCAAACTTTGATAAAATCCTCCTCTGGCTATATAGCAAGGGAGGGGAAAAAGGGGAATTCAATCAGAAAGTTACTATTAATTTTTTATTTCTTTGAAACAGGAGAATGCTCCATATCATAATTACCCTACATGTCACATGTAGGTATGCAATTAAGAAAAAAAATAATTAAAATAATGTACTTCAAATATTTTACAGTTAACAGCACAAATAGTGAGCTATTTTTAAAATTTCTATTTCCTGCATGAAATATGTACACAAGACTCTTGTTCAGAAGTATTTTTCTTCAGCAAAGTCATAATGCAGCTGGTTTAAAATGTAGCAAATTGCATTATCTTTACCTTTCAGGAAATATAAATCAAGCAGACAGTTGCTGTTACCTGGCCTTTCACAGACACTGCCGTTGACCTCGTTGATACATGTTGCTGCCTTCAATCCCTGTTGGGAAGGCTCAGCTAAATAGCCACAAAATCCAGCATCACTGGGTTCACCGGGAAGCCACTGGACGAGGGTGTTGGTGAAGGGGGACATGTCTTCCCAGCACCAATAGGACACATTGATTTTCCTCAGTCCAACCCAAGGAGTCAAAGTTTTGGGCTAGAAATAAAAAAGCAGGTCAAATCTAAATTGGTGTTGCTGACCACAAAAATCATAATATAAAGATCCTATAAGATGACTATTTCTAGTGGCAATTTATTTTTTGGCACACTTTGGCACACATTTTTGGGAGGAGCATTTGAGCTCTGTTGATACAATACGTGGTTTTACTGCTAAAATAAGTAAACAACACCTACTTCAAACTGATTTTATGCACTTTTATACCCTAGAGCTGCAGCTTCCAACAGCAACAGGGTTACAAAGCATATCATGCTAACACCAACATATTTTCTTGTTATTACTAAACATCTACATAGAGTTTACTTGAAAAAGGACCACCTGCAAAGCAGAGCCTCCCCCAGCACAGCCATCAGTGTTCCCAGCCCCAATGTCCAACCTGGCCTTGGGCACTGCCAGGGATCCAGGGGCAGCCACAGCTGCTCTGGGCACCCTGTGCCAGGGCCTGCCCACCCTGCCAGGGAACAATTCCTAATTCCCCATATCCCATCCAGCCCTGCCCTCTGGCAGTGGGAGCCATTCCCTGGCTCCTGTCCCTGCAGGCCTTGTCCCCAGTCCCTCTCCAGCTCTCCTGCAGCCCCTGCAGGCCCTGCCAGGGGCTCTGAGCTCTGCCTGGAGCCTTCCCTTCTCCAGGGGAACATTCCCAGCTCTGCCAGCCTGGACCCGGAGCAGAGGGGCTCCAGCCCTGCAGCAGCTCCGGGGCCTCCTCTGGGCTCTCTGCAGCAGCTCCACGTGCTCCTGCTGTTGGCCCCAGGGCTGGGGCAGCTCTGCAGGTGGGCTCTCACCTGAGCCAGGGGCACAGGGACAGAGTCCCCTCTCCCCTGCTGCCCATGCTGGGATCAGCTCAGGATACAATTCCCCACCTTATAAGCATTCTATCCTAATATCCATTAAAACAGGCTCCTAGTCTCTTTAGGCTCACTTTTCAAAGGACTCTGTAGGTGGAAAAAGAGCCCTGTAAATTAACAATTCCTTTTTACACAGTGCAAAGATTTAAACACTATGAGGAAAGGGCTACCACATCTTTAGGAATTGACTCTACACTCAGCTACTGGAATATCCAGAAACACCTGGAGCTGTCAGAATCATGTATTTTTTACAGTATCCCAGGCTTGGCTTCCTCATTTTACGTAAGACTTAATGAACAATCTTGCTTCACCCTACCTTTCCTTGGCTAAATTGACTCCCCTCTAAAACACTGTAAATGTTGAAACTCCACTTTAAAACTACAAAGGGTATCAAGGCAGGGAATGTTCTTGTTTTAACAGGGGAATATTTCTCTTAAGTACTGAAGCATGTTCTCTCTTGAAAAAAAAAATCCTATTCCCTCCAGCCTCATTTTTCCTAGAGAAAATGCTTCCCACAGTGGCCTCTGGGACCCAGGAGTTGTTATTCTGATGTGCCATCAGGCCACAGCAGCTTTTCAGGGTAATCCAGGATTTTAGAAGAGATGCACAGCATCATTCTTTGTAAGGGCTGTAGCACCACCCACACAACCTGCCCTGAACATCTCCCTTCTTCTCCCAGGGACTGGAAAAAATATGTATTTATTTCATGGATGCATGAAGAGGGAAAAATTCCAATTCACTGCTCCCTGGGCCTGACAGAAAAGCACCTGCCACTAAATGACACCCAAATAACGCCCAATAAGCCAAGCAGCTCTGTGGAATGAGAAGGTAACATTTTAAACAGCTGCTTTTCTGAGTGCAGTAAATAACACTTTACATTAAACACCTCCAGTGCCCCAGAGGGGCTTTTATTTATCAAATATTGTGCACAGGCCAGCAGAGGGCTCCTGCTGCAGTCCGGTATTCCACCCGGGAAATGCAGGTGTGATTTCAGCACAGAAAGTGATTTCTCTAAGGAACTGTATATGTTTATGTTTATCCTCTCCATTGACATTCTCTACAATTTCAGCTCAGAAGTACCCAGAGGGTACACTGAATTTCAAAAGAAAATCAGTTGGTTTTGGTTAAGAGGCATTTCCATTGTGTGCAGAGCACACAATATTCCAGCAAGGACTCCTCCACAGCTACAGCTTTATAACGCAAGGGATGGACAAGAGAGGCACTCACTGAAGACTGAATCTTCTGCAGCTCCTTCAGAACAAATTCCACCTTCTTCTGGGTGGTAAGAGAAGCCAGTAAAGCACCGTTGGACCTACAGGACAGTTTGGCATGATCGTAGTTCTCCTTGGCGTTGGTGATCCTCAGGCAGGAGTTGCCAACCAAATGCCAGTTTGTTCCGCAGATATTTTCTGGGGGACAAGGAGGGGAAAGAAACTAAACCCAGAGATGCAGGTGACCTTCCCAACAATCAACGTAGTGAAACAACCATTGAAAAACATAAACCCAGGTGAGAAAGGGGCCAGTGGCCCCTGGGCTGTGCCAGCTCTGGGGTGGCAGCAGGGCCAGGGCAGTGCCACAGCGTCCCTGTGCTGGCACTGCCGGGACACCTCCTGTGCTGGGGCAGCTCTGGAGAGCCCTGGAGGAGCTGGAGCATGGCCAGGGCAGGGAACAGAGCTGGGAAGGGGCTGCAGAATCCCTGAGGAGCTGGGAAGGGGCTGCAGGATCCCTGAGGAGCTGGGAAGGGGCTGGAGAATCCCTGAGGAGCTGGGAAGGGGCTCAGCCTGGAGCAAAGGAGGCTCGGGGGCCCTTGTGGCTCTGCACAGCTCCTGCCAGGAGGGCACAGCCGGGGGGGTCGGGCTCTGCTCCAGGGAGAAGGGGAAATGCCCTTAACTTGTTCCAGGAGAGGTTTAGGTTGTGTAATAGGGAAAATTTCTTCCCTGAAGGTGTTGCCAAGCATTGGAAGGGGCTGCCCAGGTCAGTGGTGGAGTCCCCTCTCCTGGAAGTGTTCAGAAAATAAGCAGACATGGCCCTTAGTGCTGTGGCTTAGGGCCATGGTGAGGCTGGGACAGAGGTTGATGATGATGACCTTGGAGGTATTTTCCAGCCTTAATGATTCTATGAACCCTACCACCAAGAAATACCCAGAGCCCCATCCCAAGGCAGTATGACTTAGAGATGTGCTGAGAAGTGTTGATACATAACAATATTGGAGGAGAAGGAAATCTGTTCAGGGGAGTTGAAGTCTGACATGAGCATTCGCACGTAATCAAAGCACCTATTACAATGTTGAACAGTAAAACTGTTGTAGGAGAAAGAGGGGGAAAAAACCAAATTTGTATTTTGTTGATGTCTTGAAGCCACCTACTCACCCACAGTTGTCAGGGGACCTTTTGGCAGGAGAGGGTTGTTGTGCTAATCCTGTCCACAGCACCAGCTTCCAGGAGTAATCCCTGCTTCAACTGGAGCACAACCCCACTACTGAAGAACTCCTTACACTTTGTGATTAATTATTTCCCTTACAGAAAAAACCTCATGGGCATTTCCAATGTGAATTCAGACTTAACAGATGGAAAAGCCCTCAGGTGTCAATTTTTCAGATGAGCTTTTTACACATATGATCAGATCATCCCCTTTTCTATATCAAATAAAACAGGCCACTAAAAGATGTTTATCTCACTTTCATTGCTCTTCTTCAAAGTCTCCTCATTTTTAAACTGCTGCAGACTGGCAAACACCAGACCTGGACAGGTCCAGACCTACCCTGTCCTAGGGGGAGGCTTTCCACATCCATTAAAATGTCCTGTCTCATGGGTCTTCTCTCCTTTCTCTATATTTTATTACCTACAAATGTTAATCACTGAAGATCCTGTATTTCTCTCCCAGTCATTGGGATAAAAAAAAAATTTAATTACTGCAAGGGAACTAATAACCAACTCCTGTAAGCTCCACTGGAAGCACACGAATAGGAGAATTTTCCTTAAACACTTCAGGACTTACTTGCCTCATTTGTCCAATATATGCCATTATGCTTTTGCACAATTTTAGTTTCTAAATTAAATAGCATGCATTATTAAATCTAATATCTTGCAGAAGCCTATTATCAACAGCTTTTATCAAATGAAAAGGGAGAGATGACATGGAGCCTAATAATTGTACAAGTGATCATAGTCCTCTTCAGACAACTGGGAATGAAAAATATTCCAGCAGACCTGCTGGATTTACTACAAATTAAATGTCATACCAAAGCTGTTATGATTAAACAACACTATTTGCTCCTCTCTTAACACTAAAAACTACAGATTTGGGGTTGAAACCAACAAAAATTTTTAAAAACTCACAACAACTTTTGGAGTGGGTGGATTTGGTACCAGTACCTACCTGGCAAAGCAATGCACTCCTGATTCCTAGGTTCCCACTGACAGTTTTGATCCATGGCACAGCTTTTACAACTTGTCTTTTTGTTACAGTAATAGGCAGGATTATCCTTAGGACAATTGTCATAGAGAGTAACAGGAACCTAAAATAAATAGCACAGGTGAGACTTTTTCTGATATCCAGCCATGTGGGTTTATAACAGCCATGATTACAACACTAATATCACAGTCCAGCTCTACAAGGCAATTTATGTATCCAAAAGCTGTGGAACTGAGCACAGCCTGGACTGGTTATCCAAGATATTCCCCCAAAACACTGCCTGACATGTTTTCTGTACTAAAGCTTTTACAAGAGGGCTATTTTGTTTCTTCTAGGGAAAGCCCTATTAATATCAAACCCAAAATGTGATTAATGAATAATCATACCACAGTGAAACCTCCAACTCTTCCCCTGCCCACAGCCATCCTCCTAAATTCCTTGTAAAATACCATGCAAAACCCTTGGATCAAATTGAAAAAATCCAAACATGTAGCACTTTTGAGCTAGATATGCACTGGGAATAACAAAACAGGGATCATAACACTGACAGATGGAAATGCGGACATTTGCTATTCCAAAGGGTAAATTTAAACTAGGGAAGTGTTAAGAGCCATTACCTGTTCCTCTGTGCAGTTGTTGTGTGCTGGGATACACTGGTCAGAACACCACTGACAGCTGTTTGTGTTGGCTGTGCAGCTGTAGCAGTCTGTAATCTGATCACATTTTTCATTGTCTACAGCTATTAAAGAAAAAAACCTGCATGACCAAAAACAGGCATTTCCTGACAGAGCTCTAAGAACTTGATTATTTACAGCACAAGACACAACCAAATAGCAGTGCCTGTAGATTTTCTGTTAGCAACTAAAATCACGTACTTTTATGTGCTTGAACTGATAGAAGATTGCTTTTATTTACAGCAGCAATAATTTTTAGCGCCCAAGGAGCCCTAAAACACACCACCAAAAAATAATGCACCAAGACATGGAAGCACACGAACTAAGACACGTTAATGCCCAGGGAAGTGATGCCAGACGATATCTATAGGTGCTGCAGTGTGATGCAATTTCCTGCTTCAGCTATCCCAGTCCTTTCCCAGGTGTGGCAATACCTTCTCCCTTCCCCTCCCCTTGCCTCCTGCTAAGTGCTGTCCGTCAAGCTTGACATTACAGCAAGGGTGTCATGTGATTGGTAAAGTTCAAAAGATGCCTCTCAGCCCTGGGGTCATTGGCCTAGCCAAGTGTCATTTGTCCCCTGAGCCTTCCCCTCTTTCCTAGCTGGTTGGTGGCACACCTACCCCTTGCCCTGCCCCTCCCCCTGAGCTTAAAAGGACACTGAGACCATGCGGTCGGTATTCTGTGGAGCTGTTACCAAGATTCAGAGATCAGTGACCCTGGAATAAAACTCTGGATTAACCCTCCACAGGATCCATCTCCTTTTCATCTTCGCCTCCTCTAAAGCTTCTCCATCAGAGGTAATAACTGAATTCCTGCTTGTCTGGACTTGTCTAAGTGCCTAGCTGTAACATACAGCCAGCCAAAGGTGTCGCTGAGGAGAAACACCACAGCTGCTGCCTCTGGCCAAGCAGCAAGGCCCAGAAGAGCCCAGGCACGTTCCACCTGGTAATACTGGGATATTATTCCACACAGGGACAGTGGCCATCCCCCAGCATAGGCCCATCTTCTTGCAAGCCTGGCTTTCAAGTGGAGCATTTTCATGTGAAGCTTGAACTTCTCATTCATCTTTCCAATTATTTATTGCCTGTGTTTTGTGAAAATTTACTGTGCATGGGGAGCTCAGCAAGGCAATGTCCCCTTACATCAGTTTATATTAAATAATTAAAGGCTGCACATCTGTTACAGAATCAAGGGCTCTATAATGAATGTATCAGGATAAAGTTGTTTAAAATTATCCTAAGGGGAAACACAGGAATCAGACCTTAAAACATTAATTCATTTTATCTGCCTCTAGACATAGAATCATAGAATCCCAGAATGGTTTGGGTTGGAAGGGACCTTAAAGATCATCTGGTACCAGCCCCCTGCCAAAACAACAAAGTAACTTTTCCTAAAGCAGTATCCCTGCTGTCTCTTTTGAAGAGTACAGGATAACTCCATCAGATCCAGATGCCCTTCCTTGCCCTGTGGTGCTCTTCAGCCAGTTCTTGGCTCTCACAACATCAGTTCTTGGAGTAAACATTCACAGAATGATGGTCCAAGCCTGGTCCCTGGCTGGTGATGCTCATTAGGGATAGAAAAGTAAGTACAAGCAGCAGGGTAGGAAAAAAATCTCATGAACAAGCAGCTTCAGGAGAAGGAGATAGAAACATCTCCACATCTCCATGACCCTTGGCCATAGGAAGGGCTCCCAGGACACATGGAAGCCCAATCACAGCCCCCTGTGTAAAACCTGACCTTGGAATGGCACTCAATTAACACAGGAGGAGTTTGGAAGGAGAAAAAGCCTGCACACCTTTCAGAAAAGGGAACAGAAAGAAGGGGACACCTACCTGGCTTGGGAGGACAGTCTTCAAAGACCTTTTGCTGCTGCGCCAGTGTTGCATTTTCCCAGGGGATGCAGCGGGGAGGGCGCAGAGCCCACACACATCTAACCCCAGGGCCAGCCCCCAGGCAGGATGACTCGTTGCCAAAAGCCTCACATCTCTCAGGTGTGAACTTCAGGATGTCACTCAGGAGGAGGCTGTTGAAGCCTCCAAACACATACATGGTGCTGGACAACATGGAAGCAAAGAGAGAAAAGCTCACAGCTGTTTTCATGGACAGAGCACTGCGCCAGTAAATGGGATTTAAGGTCCGAGAGAAGTGTTTTATTACATGCCAACATATATAAATCCAAATAAATAGCTCTTGGTTAAGGGAGGCACTAAAGAAAAGGTCAGACAAATTTCACTGTTTCAGAGAAGCCAGAGAGACTCAACACAGAGTCAAAGCTACTCAAGGTCATCAACCAATCTTCCCCTCCAGCCAAAACTTTTAGGGGACCTGATCAACACATTTATACACAAAATGCTATAAAAATGTGGGATCCTCCTGTAATCCACACTGTCAAGACATGGAGGAAGGCTAAAAATTGGGGAGATTGTACCATAGCATTAAACCAGAGTCCAGAAACTGTGACAAAACAATTTGTTGCTGTCACTCTCTCTGCTCCTCTGTAAGAAAACCACACTTTGCATGGCTGGTAACAACTGAGCAGAGTCATTGTGTCAACTAAAAAACCCAAAACAACGCCCAAACAAATAATTTGTACAGAGAGGAGTGGGGGATTTCAAACCTCCTTCAGTATCCCAGCTGCACCAGAAAAAAACATGAAATTTTAACAGTTACACAAAAACATCACACAAAAATTCTCTGTGCATCTATGTCTGTCAATGCACCTTGAAAAATATGGTGAAGAAGGGCCAAGGCAGCTGGAAAGAGAAGTTCTAGTTAAATCATAAGTAGTTTTATTATGATTTTCATTCTATTTTAGAACTCCTATGAAATAAATTTCTCAAACTTGGTTGCATTGATCCAGTAACAGCTGTTCATCTGGAAGCAGGGATATCACTACAGTCTGTAAGGCTTAACAGCCAAAATCTCACCTAAGATTTCACCCAAATACTGAACATCACGTGCCTGGGGAAGAGCAGCCCCACAGGAAAAGGTGTGTAAAGTGAAACACGGACAAATTTTAAACAGCATGAGGGAAATTCAGATTTGGAAATAAATGTTGTCAGTGCAGCTAAGAAAGAAGTGTGAAATACATTGAAATGCATAATTATTAAATAACTAAAAAATAGAAATATATATTAAAATAATGACCAAAAAAAAGCAAATTATTGAAAAAACTAAGTGAGCTGGGACAGTTTAGCCCAGTAAAGAAGGGCTGATGGTACCAGGTGAATACTAAAGACATTACAAGAGTGAAGATCTGAAAACTTCCAGAGATTCACAGAATGGTTTAGGTGGGAAGGAAGCTTAAATCCCACCTCTTTCCACTCCCTGTCATGGACAGAGACACCTTTCACTAGGCCAGGCTGCTCCAAACCCTATCCAACCTGGCCTGGGACCCTTCCAGGGATGGGGCAGCCCAAAGCTCTATGGACAAGAGGGTTTGTGCCAGACCCTCAGCCTGTGCTGCAGTTCCTCATCCACTCATGCCCATCCCCTACAGAACACCTGTGCCCTTACCTGTTGTAGAGCACATCAGTGCCCAAAGCCCCAGAACACCTGTGCCCTCACCTGTTGTACAGCACAGCAGTGCCCATTCCCTACAGAACACCTGTGCCCTTATCTGTTGTAGAGCACATCAGTGCCCAAAACCCCAGAACACCTGTGCCCTCACCTGTTGTACAGCACAGCAGTGCCCAAAGCCCCAGAACACCTAGCCTGTGCTGCAGTTCCTCATCCACTCATGCCCATCCCCTACAGAACACCTGTGCCCTTATCTGTTGTAGAGCACATCAGTGCCCAAAGCCCCAGAACACCTGTGCCCTCACCTGTTGTACAGCACAGCAGTGCCCATTCCCTACAGAACACCTGTGCCCTTACCTGTTGTACAGCATAGCAGTGCCCAAAACCCCAGAACACCTGTGCCCTTACCTGTTGTAGAGCACAGCAGTGCCCAAAGCCCCAGAACACCTGTGCCCTTACCTGTTGTACAGCATAGCAGTGCCCAAAACCCCAGAACACCTGTGCTCAAAGCCCCAGAACACCTATGCCCTTACCTGTTGTAGAGCACAGCAGAGTGCCCAAACCTGTTGACATCGTGGTGCAGAGCCGGGCGAGGCAGCACAGACCATCGATCACAGGCTGTGAGTGACAAAAACCGTTTCAGAAATGTTTCTCTGGACAATGAACAAGACAATTCACGCAGCAGTTTCTTCCTGAGAGATCCCCAGGCACCTGAGATCCTTCAGCAAAGGCCCTGAGGGGCTGGACGGGCCCTGCTGGGAATGGGCTGGAGAATCCCTGAGGAGCTGGGAAGGGGCTGCAGAATCCCTGAGGAGCTGGGAAGGGGCTGCAGGATCCCTGAGGAGCTGGGAAGGGGCTCAGCCTGGAGCAAAGGAGGCTCAGGGGCCCTTGTGGCTCTGCACAGCTCCTGACAGGAGGGCACAGCCAGGGGGGTCGGGCTCTGCTCCAGGGAACAGGACAAGAAGAAACTGTTTTTCCTCCTTTACTAGTAGGATTTTTCACCATGTAACGAGTTATGGTTTTATCTGTTTATACATGAATTATTTGTAGTTTTGCCCCAAACCAGTATCACTGAGAACAGAGGCTTATCTTCTTTTTACTTTTTCCATTGCCATTATGTTCCTAGAGGGCAGATATCCATGTTTTTAAAAATATTTTTCACTCATCATAGCCTAAAGATTTGTGGCTGTTTTTCTCTTTTAATACAATGTTAGATTATTCCATCTTTTTCTATTAGCATAAAATTTATAAGTTCTGCTTCATTTTTCACTTGGTTTCTCAGGTAATTTTTTTCTTTGGGCAGCATGGAAAAAAAAAACAAATTAAGAAACATCTAACCCACTGAGCAAAGGAACAGAAGTAGGAAAAGTCAGTCCAATTCATAACACTTAAACTTCATAACGGGAATGGATCACCTTGGGGGCCAATATCCCAGAGGCACTTGGATGCAATTTATGCAATTAAGACAGAAAAGTCAATCTTCTGTAAAGATCTACAGGGCCCTCAAATACTCCTAAGACTCTTTAATATGAGATAAAACCATTGCGTAGTGGACTGACCCTCTGGAAAAAAAAAAGCCCACAAACCAAACTAGTCTATGGATAAACTGAAAGGGCAAAGAAAAACAAAGTGGTTTTTTTAACTAAATTTAATTGAAGAATTGTTGGATAAAACAACAGACGCAGAGCAATTTTGTTCAAGAATGCCGATAAAGAAAAGACAGAAGACACAGATTTAGTACTTTGATAAATTGTGATTTTGGATTTTATTTTCACATGCCATTTGCTCCATTTTCAAAGAATTTAACCTAACCCAGCACCACTCCCAAGCCAAACATGACAGTTCCAATTTTTAATAGAAGACTTCAGAAAAATTGGACAGGAATTCGCAATTTTTTAGCCATCAAATTGTGTGCTATGTGAGGCCAAGAAACACGTTTTTCTAGATTAATAGAAGGCCTGGAATATTTTGTTTTCTAAGCTTCTTTGCCATTTTTAACCAGAGATCAAATACTGGAGAAACCAAATAATTCTGAGACTACAAAGAATCTTCTCCTTCCTGACTTAACCTAAAACTTACAATGCTGGGATTTATTAAATGCACTGTTCAATCAGAACATATCAGGTACAAAAACATCCAGCCTCTCCCTGTGCTTGTTATCAGAATCAGAATTTTCATGGGGTAAATAGAAGAGTTTTCATTTGTCTTCTGTGGGGAGAAAAGATCAATTTAAAAGCAGCACTTTTACCTAAGTAGCAGGTGGAGGATTAAGTGAGGCATTTTTCCACACAAAGCTGCTGCAGAGCAGGAAACTCTGACAAAGGCCAGAGAGGCCAATTTTGGGGATAGGAAAAGCTAATTGGCCATTTCAGTGTGCAGAAAATAGGGAAAATACTGAGAGACAGCTCTGCCCAAGTGCTCACCCAACCCAAATGTCAACAGTCCAAAGGCTTCTCCTGAGAATGGAGGATAACACATGCACACAGCTGGACTGTTATCCTAACACCTTCCTAAACTAGGCAGCACCTGGACAATTTGTATTCATGTGCCCCAAGCTGGTCAAGTAGAGGATAAAGGACAAGAAGGAGTCAAGAATTTTTATTGCTCACCCCCAGCACACATCTCAGTGCAAGCTGTTAGCATTGCCCCACACAGAAAAAAGGTTTTATGGCCTCCCAATACTCAGCGCATGTGCTCTGATTACTTGGAATTTTGAGGAGGGAAAACCAGAAAAAATTGATGATGTAAATAAAATTAGTTGCTACCAAAATAAGCTTTAATGACAAAGGTTAATTAGAAGACCTGGCTTTGAAGCATTTGTTTCAGACTGGATTTAATTCCACTTCTCCCCAGTCTTCCAACCATCACTGTGACCATTAATCAATCATGATGGCTAATCACGAAGATGTAAAAATTAGTAAACCAGGCAGACAGCATACTATAAAAGTAGGGAATAAAGACAATTATTAAGCCTCTTGACTGAAGGCTCTCACTATCAACTGGCCTTGCCTTGGGAACATCGAGGGTTAGATAACAGGGGGGTTATATGGGCTTATTCCCATGGAGACCAACAGCACCATGACCAGGATCATTAATTACTGCAGAGATCATGCATGAAGAACCACTGAAAAGGTATTTCTGCGGTGACACAAGTGATGGGCCACCACCCTAATGCCTTCCTAGTCACATGGGATAAGGGAAATCATGCACAATGGCTCCTGCAATGAAGAAAACAAAAGTGGCCTCGTTTCTGGAAAGAAAAAAAAAGCTGCTCCTTTCAGGCTGAGAGTCTCTTCTCTAAGGAATGAGGGGACTCAAGAACACCTCTCACCCACCATGTGAGGTAAAACCAATGTAAGCTCCACACATCAGTGTATTTGACTACATCACTCATGTCATGTAACACATTACCCAAACTTGAACATCATTATTGGCGTATTTTGTCAAATTAATGCAATTTGTGTTTTACACCTGACAGAGAGTTCAATAGGTCAGGGCAGATAGCAGAATGCAGAAAGAAAAATCTATTGCAGCTGCTACCAAAGTTTAAAAAAATCAAACTGTTTATGACTGCCACAGAATGACAAAATACTCTGGGGGCTGGATGGCACCTTAAAACAATCTCATTTCACCTCTGAGCCATGGGCAGGAACACTTTCCACTAGACCAGGCTGCTCCAAGCCCCATCCAACCTGGTCAAATACATCATTTTAACACCTCAATTAAAAAAAAAAATCTAAATAAAGCTAGCTAGGAGCACACAAAGATTCCAGAGGGATGTAGCTAGAAATCACAGGAGGCACAATGGAATGACTGCTATAACAGAGAGCAAAAGGGCACAAGGATACCAAACCCTGATGGCCCAAGCATTCACTTGCATTTTCCACTCACAAACCAGGAGTGAGATCTTGGTGGACAGTCACTTGGATATTTCAGGTTTACAGGATTATTTCAGGGAAGCCACATTTAGGGCATTCTGAGAGCAAAAGGTGAATGTCAGAGTAGAGAGTGCAGCTTTTCCCCAGTGTGAATTATCTGTGTATGTACCTTCTTTTATGTAATTTAACCTCTTCTTTCCTTGTTCTTCTTAAACTCAGTCTCTGGAATCCAAATCCACAAATAAATGCTGCCCTCTCCTGGCCACTGAAACTCAGCAGGTCCAACCTAATAACTTGGCTTTATGATTGAATAAAGCAGTGCACTGCACAGGTGGAGTTTCAGCAGGGTCTAGTGCTTGTAACTGTTCTAAGAACTTGAATTTTTGACCCATCATAGATTAAAACACAATCAAAATATCAGAATAGATTTATGACTGAGATAGCAGGACAGGAAACAGCCTCAAGTTGGGCCAGGGAAGATGTGGATTAGATATCAGGAAGTATTTTTACATGCAAAGGGTTGCAAAACACTGGAATAAACTGCTTAGGGCAGCGATGGAGTCACCATCTCTGGAAGTGTTCAAAAAACATGTGGATGTGGCACCTGAGGACATGGTTTAGTGGTGAAAATGGTGGTGGTGGTGCTGGGTTGCCAGTTGGACTTGGTGATCTTAAAGGTTTTTTCCAACCTTAACGATTCCATGGTTTTATGATTCTGTAACAATATGCAGTTTAAAACCTAATTTTTAATGCCTAAGGTTGTGTATAAACTGTTAACAAAGGAACTGCTGCTGTCTGTAATTGGAAATCACTGCCCCTCCTGTGCCTGGAATTCTGTAGCAAGGTTATGAGCTCCCCCTGACTGCAGATTCCCGTGCCCAGCAGCATTTGGGATAGCACTCCCACCATAAACCAGCATTCTGGAGACAAAGTGAGGACAGCTCCCAGAGAACAGCCAAGTGTTTGGGAGTTTGTTATTATTTCTGCAAGAACTTACCGATATCATAGGCCATGAAATCCGAAGAAAAGCACTTGGCTCCATGGCTCATGGAGGTGTCATTGTGAGTGTTTCCTCCAAACACCAGCATGGTCCCACTCACTATCACAGCTGTGTGCAAGTAGCGGAAAAATCGGCTGTCTTTGAGAATAGTCCTTCAGAAATAAAAATGTATCTATTAATGACACTGCTGAGTACCTGGCAAAGGCAAAACACTCCATAAATCCAAGCTGAAGAACACTTTGAGGGTGAGGATAGTATCTAACTACTTTTCCTAATGAGCTGATTAACAATTACATTCCACATTGTTCAATTCCACCTGTAATTTCATTCTCATCTTTGCACTTGCTTTGCCAATTTATGGGAGAAATATACCTATGA
>NW_005054568.1:71674-100345 GCF_000277835.1 Geospiza fortis | reverse complement strand
CCACTTGTCTTTTGAACATAGTCAGCCTGGGAAGACTCCAGTATTTTGTAGTAACTCTGCTTTTATAGCGACACAAAGAAGTCTTTCACACTGGGCAGCCTCTCTGCTTACAACTAAAAATTCTATTTTAAGGAGATCTATACAGCTCCTGAAAATGAAGCCCTAAGGTTAATACCTGCACAACATGCTGGTTCATCAGAGACTAAATCATGGGAAGCACTAATAAAATTACCACCAATCTCAACTTCCATCAGTAGGACTGATGGCACTCAACACAGAGGGTCATCTTTTGGAGGATTCTCCTACTTTTCTGAGAGGATTTGTGTTGAAGGAGGGGGGACTCTGTCCCTGTGCCCCTGGCTCAGGTGAGAGCCCACCTGCAGAGCTGCCCCAGTCCTGGGGCCAACAGCAGGAGCACGTGGAGCTGCTGCAGAGAGCCCAGAGGAGGCCCCGGAGCTGCTGCAGGGCTGGAGCCCCTCTGCTCTGGAGCCAGGCTGGCAGAGCTGGGAATGCTCCCCTGGAGAAGGGAAGGCTCCAGGCAGAGCTCAGAGCCCCTGGCAGGGCCTGCAGGGGCTCCAGGAGAGCTGGAGAGGGACTGGGGACAAGGCCTGCAGGGACAGGACACAGGGAATGGCTCCCACTGGGAAAGGGGAGATTGGGCTGGCATCTTGGCAAGGAATTCCTGGCTGGGAGGGTGGGCAGGGGCTGGGCTGGAATTCCCAGAGCAGCTGGGGCTGTCCCTGGATCCCTGGAGGTATCCAAGACCAGGTTGGACATTGGGACTGGGAGCACCTGGGATAGCAGAAAGTATCCCTGCCATGGCAGGGTTTGGAATGGGTTGAGTTTTAAGGTCCCTTCCACTAGGGGACATCAAGTTGAGTGTGTGGTTGACACACCTGAGGGACAGGATTTGTTCCAGAGGAACCTGGACGAGCTCAAGAAGAGGGCCCATGGGAAGCTCATGAGATTTAACAAGGAAGAGAGGGCCTAAATCACTCAAGTATAAAAGAAAGTCAATGACACCAAAAAAAGGCAGAGATAGAGATGAACAGACAGTCCTACACTCTCCACTTGCTCAACAGGGCTTGCCAGACTGACAAAATAAATGTGACAAAAGAAAATTGGTGCTGCAGGAGTTTGGAAGAACAATGTCACATTTGTTAAGTTTCTGCCTACTCAGCCAGATTTGTCCACTCCCTGGCTGAAGTGGAATATCAGATTAATCCAGAGAGGAAGTGGGGTTATTTCTGTGTATACAACTGAGTGGGAAGGAGGGGGGGGGCTGGAAATTAGTCACTCATTACCTTTCTCACCAGTACAGACTCACAAACAGATGTTGCAGAAACACAAGCTATTTTAACACCCAATAAGAGATGCAGTGACTCAAATTTACATATGTTAACCCAAAAGACAGTCAGGAGCCTTTAGAATCAACATTAAGAAAAACACAGAATTAAGGAAAATGTATTCCATCTCACAGCTCCAGGCTGTGAAGTGTGGCTATAGCTTTTTAATAAAACTCACCTTTTGGCAGCAACAAATGACAGAAGATTTCAACTTAAGAAATGAACATTTCAAGCAGTTACAGAGCCAGAAGAAAATAGGGTTATAATAGAAATTCTTTTACAGTCTTAACTGTAGAATGGATTATCACTCGCTTGACTGCAGTAACTGCACTAATATGCACAGGCTGTATGGCTAGCATGAAAAAACCATCAAATATTTTTCTTTTCAGCTTGAATCAAACAATAGATTAAAATGGATTTTTTGGCTTGTTCGCAGCCTTGATTATATTGATTATATCATTCTCTATTCGTAAGAGGACATAAAAACAAGAGATCCAAGAGCACAGCGTCTATCCTGAATTCAGGTAGATATAAACCACTGTACCCTCATCAAATACCCATCCTCTTGTTCACTACAAACAAAACTGACAGGGCAGTAAACAGGAAAAAGACAGAAGAAGAACAACTTACCACATGCGGGAATCCACTTCATATTTGTACAAATCATCTGCCAGCCTGTACTTGTTGGCACTGAAGGCCTTGTAACCCCCATGGATATAGATTGATCTTGTATTTGGATCATAAACACTGCTGTGACCATATCCTCCTTGCACCAGAGCTCCGCTCGTCTGCAAGATGCTCCAGGTATTTGTCACTGAAAAATGAGTGACAAAACACGGCTCATTTCTGTCCATTAATAACTCACCAACAACATGGTGAAATAAATTGGGATTCCCCTGACTCAGATCTAGACACTGTCTCTATCACTTCACATCCAAAAATATTCCCCTTCAAAGTCTGTTGTCAAGAAGCATTGCCAGGTATTTTTAATTGGAGCAGAAATAGCTCTTCCACAGTCATTTTTTACATTTTGCAGACAAGATAAGTAAATGAGAAATAAAAAGTAGACAAATAATAGATTGCATTTCAATGACATGAAAATGCCAGCACTGTGACTTGATTTGGAATGGGACTCAAGAGCACTTTTACTTTTTATATATATATAAATGTATATATATAAAGCCAGACAGCACTGAAGCAAAGTCTGACTGTGAAGAACACTGCAGTTAAAAACTAATATGTGATTCATGATCCTGTATCTCACTCACTAAAATAACATTGGTCTGAAGCACTTTAGACATAATGGCAACTGAAATAAAAATACCACATTACACACCAAATCTCTGTAGTAAGTGCTGAATGAAACCCTATACAAGCTTCCGAACTGCAGGCCAGAGCAGACACACCAAAGGCAAAGGAAGTGAACAGTCTGCAAGATCACACATGGCAGAAACACATCACTGCCCCACAGGCCCTGGTTCTCTCTGGATTTCTCCGAAAGGAAGAAATCTTGCTCACATGGACTCCAGAGAACCAGGCTCCAGCAGATCCTCTGGATCAGCATGACTGGAGGACAAGGACAGCAGGTCCAAAGTGCAGACAAGGCCACTATTCCTGAGAACAACCAGCACGCTCCTGTTGTGAACTTCCTGTGCCTAACTACAATCCCAGCATGGTCTGTGGAGCCAGGAATGTGCCTCCATTTCTGAGCTAGGTACAAGTTCAGTTTGCCTGGAAAGCTTCCTGTGCTTCTCCAGCGGCTATACTAGAACTCTCTGGATCCTAAAATCAGAGCCTGGACTATTCCAGGATATGGGGGTCAGATCCTATCAGGGATATGGGAATCCAGAAATCCAGCACCTGTTTCCCATAGCATCTGCTGCTGGGGACATGGGTGTCAGGTTAAGCAGGTATTTGGTCTGAATTGTTACAGCCAATATTATATTTGCAGAATTAAAAAACAATTTCAGAAGTGTTTGTTTTGCCAGAGGGAGAGAGAAAAACTAATCTAAATTGTTCCAGAGTTGCCCTGCTTTACCTCTCAATTACAGCTTTATATCTTTGGGACCTAACACTGTGTATAAAGGTGGAGGCATGTGGCTGCCTGCTCATTGGATTATACAAATCTGTTAGGTTCGACTTCTTGTACATACAAACAGGAGGAGGAGAACACATTTGCCTGTGTTTTGCTATCTGAACAGGAGTCATTTAAATAACATCCAAACCAGCTGTTCAACTGGCAGGGCCCGGCAGGAGGGCTGCCCTCCCTCCCTTTCCCCCTCACTCACACAGGTTGTACTCCTGGACAGGAGGGCTGCCCTCCCTCCCTCCCTCCCTTTTCACACAGGTTGTGCTCCTGGACAGGAGGGCTGCCCTCCCTCCCTCCCTTTCCCCCTCACTCACACAGGTTGTACTCCTGGACAGGAGGGCTGCCCTCCCTCCCTCCCTTTCCCCCTCACTCACACAGGTTGTACTCCTGGACAGGAGGGCTGCCCTCCCTCCCTCCTCACTTACACAGGTTGTACTCCTGGACGTTGCTGATGTAGCCGTAGAGGGGGCAGTGCCCGAAGAGCACCAGCATGACGGTGCTGTTGTCCCGCAGGGTCACCACGTGTGCCGAGTGCCCCACCACGGCGTACTGCTCCTTGGCCCGGGGTGCCAGCATGGCCCAGCTCTGCCGCGGGATGTGGAACACCCACAGCTGGCTGCTCACGTTCCCCGTGGCATCCAGCTTGCCACCGTACATGTAGATGTTATCCTGAAAGACAGCACAGAGGGCAAGGAGTGCAGCATTTAGGAAACTGCTGTTTGGGAAGCAGTGAAGCTACTGGTCTGAAGTTACTTAATAAAGTCCCCTGGAAAGGGACTGGGGACAAGGCGTGGAGGGACAGGAGCCAGGGATTGGCTTCCCACTGCCAGAGGGCAGGGCTGGAAGGGATATTGAGAGTTAGGAATTGTTCCCTGGCAGGGTGGGCAGGCCCTGGCACAGGGTGCCCAGAGCAGCTGTGGCTGCCCCTGGATCCCTGGCAGTGCACAAGGCCAGGCTGGACTTTGGGGCTTGGAGCAGCCTGGGACAGTGGGAGGTCTCTGCCTGCAGCAGGGGACTGGGACTAGATGATCTTTAAGCTCCCTTCCAACCCAAATCATTTTGTGATTCCATGATGAATTTCCATGCTTTGCGGTTCTTCAAGTGTTCTGTTTGTGAATGACAGTGTGGAGTTTTTTGAGTATTTACAATTAAGTTTTGCCCTGGCCTGCACTGTTTGAGCTGAACTAACATTCCAAAACTCAAAGGTCAATAAAGGATCAGCTCATTTCCTTTCCACAGACTTTGCTACCCTGCTCTCACATGGTCTGCACTTACAGCAAGGCACACAAGTGAGAAAGGAGGTAAAAACTGTCAAATCCACTTGCTGTGTCAGATGTTGGAAGATTTGATTCACAAATTTACTTGCAGAGCAAGTAACAAAAATCCCTAATACCCCAGCTCTGCTTTGTTGTCTTGGACAACAGAGCTCATAAAAATATTCATGTGATCTACATAAAAGGCAGCTGGGGAACTCCAGCAAACTCAGCCTCAGGCATTCTTTTCAGCACAGACAGCAAGAAGGAAATAATGGACTCACTGGTCTCAAAAAGTCATCTTCAAAATCTCTGGAAAAAGGGCAAAGAAGGAGCACACAGGCAGAGACAATGCAGACTTCCTAGGACAGCTGCCCAAGGATTCCCTGGAGCACAAGGGTACAGCATGGGCTAAGCATGGACAAGCCTCTGAATGAGGGACACTTCTCCGAAAGCAAGGCTGATCTGGGATAAGGAGTGGGAAGCAGGAGAGAAGAGGGGAAATCAGCTGGGAAGTGAGTCTGGAGCACTGAACTTACCTTGTGCAATGCTAACGAATGACCATATCTCATCTCTACTGAGTTCACAGAGCTGTTCAGTGGAAGCCACTCTTCAGAAATGAGATCATATCTGTATAATTAAAACTGAGTTACTTTCCATGGAATAGGTATTAAAGCTGAGAATATGATTGTTTGTCCTTCCTAAGATTTGGGGGAAATTATTTACCAATATAGTATGTTAGATATAATTATTTACAGAAATAAATCCTGCCACGATTTCAGCAGACACAAAGCTCATACAAACTACTTATGGGTTAAAAAGAAAAACAGTTGAGCCTGCTCTGTTACTCAACATCCACAGGCTGATCTCCTTTGCCCTGTTTTCTTCTCCATACAAACCCAAGAGCTAGTGCATTGCCCATTAAGCTGTGACAACCTACATCATCTCTCCCTCAAAAAAGTAGGAAAACTTCACACTAAACTTAGATAATTTCCAACTACTTGATTAAAAAAACTCTGCCAGTGCTTAAAAAGCACTTTTTAATTATGTCTTTGCTATTCATGCTTAAAATAACATAAACCCTCTGCCCTGAAAATGGCTTGTGGCTTTTCATTTAAAATAAGGCACTATATTTGCCAAGCTTAGGGCCTTGTGAGATAAAATCATCTCTGAGAAAGCATTCAACAAAGCCATAGGGTATCCTATTAAAAAACAAGGTGTGACTTTGGAGGAGTAAATTGTGGGTAGCAACTGTTCTACATTTAAATGTGTGTTTTCAGCTCCTCTTCCCCTATAAGAACTATTACCTCAGGATGTAAGCGCAGAATACACAGCTCTCACTTGGGTCCATCAGAGTAAGGTATATGAGTATCTCTGGAAAAAAATCCAGCTTTTGCCTAGATCTGCCCTAATACAATACAAAAGCTGGGGCTTTTTAAATGGAGTATTTCCATGAAGTACATTATTATTACTTTATATTTTAGTTACTGTTATACCTCCTCAAACAATTGCATAAATGCCCTCATCCTAATGCCACTCCCTGTTTGGTGTCCCATCCACTGTGGATAACCATCCAGAGTAATCAGTAGGTGTTAATTAAGGAGTCAAAAACTCAAGTCACACAGACACAACATAGAGAAGGGCTAAAAAACACCGAAGCAAAATGACCCTCTTTGAATATGAGGCCAGATATAATTTAGGAGCTGGCCCAGAAATATACAGAGATTAGTTAAATGCTGTCAGACACAGATGAATCAAAAGCTTACCAAACATCAGGAACCTTATGCTTTTCTTTTCCAAAATTAGCACCCCTTAGCAAGATTTTCCCCCATCTCAAACATGAGCCTGAGTTTTTATTATGGCTGTTTTCCCTTGGAGATGAAGCACAGACCAAAGCAAAGCACGTCAGGTGGCATTTCCTAAAAATAACTCTCAAATCTAACTTCCTATCTTTAGTTTTTATTATCTGGGTTTATACTCACGCTAAAACCTTCTGAGAGTCAGAATGATTGAAGACATAGCCTCCAACAATCCACATTTTATTGTCATGGATGACGGCTTTGTGAGATGCTCTGGCAAGTTTTGGAAGAGTGTATTCTTCCCGTTCCCAAAATGACTGGTTTGCAGGAAGAGGAATTGAACAGCCAGGACCTGAAGGAAAGAAAAGAAGGTTTAAAAATTGTTTTTTTCCAAAGTCTGTATTTCAGCTGGAGGTCAAACCCCTGCTGCTAGTGCTGTAGCTGGCTGCATTTAACATGGGACTAATTCTTACATGTCAGTAGGTCTTTGCAAAGGAAACGTGTGCTCAAGCCAGAGTTAGTAACAATCACTGCCAAGCTGGATGTGGCTGATCAGCACAGCTGGACATGAGAACGAGGCATTTCACATGCTCAAACAGGTCAGCTATGGCAACCAGGCTCAAATTTGCTTCAGGGGCACAGGAATGAGACTTGAAGGGATGCCTGTACACCACAGGTTAGTCCCTCCTTGGATGGTGACAACGTTGCTTTTAAAAGCAGTTGTAAAAAACCACAGAATCACAGACTGGGATGGATTGGAAAGATCCCCTTCCACCCCCCTGCCATGGCAGGGACACCTTCCAGAGGGTGCCCCAAGTCCCAGTGTCCAGCCTGGCCTTGGACACTGCCAGGGATCCAGGGGTAGCCACAGCTGCTCTGGGCACCCTGTGACAGGATGTCATCACACTCATTGTAAAAATCTTCTTCCTTATATCTAATCTAAACCAGCCTAGTTTCAATTTAAAGTCATTCCCCTTTGTCCTGGCATTCCAGGTTCTTGTCCAACATCCTTCTCCAGCTCTCATGGAGGCTGTCTGGGCACTGGAAGTGGCTCTGAAGTCTCCCTGGAGCCTTCTCTTCTCCACACCCCCAGCTCTCCCAAAGTGTCTCCAGAGCTGAGAGGTTCCAGCCCTTGGAGCTTCTCTGTGTCCTCCTCTCCAGCATATCCATCCATCCATCCACATAAAGTGTGATCTTTTAAATTTAAAAAGCAGATACTCTGTTCCTAGTCCAAATGTTAATACTTGTCATGCAGAACATTCCCACGTACTCCCAGTTAAACTGCCAGCTCCATCCATAGAAAATGCATCCCCAGAGTTCTGTGTGCCCCCCAGGAGACCCACCTTGCCAGCCAGCAGAGCACACGCAGGCTCTGGAGCCGTTGAGGCTGCAGTGGCCCCGCTCAGGAGCGCCGCAGTTCCCCGGGCAGTAGGGAATGTCACAGGCCTCTCCCTTCCAGCGCTCGGCACACTCACACTGCGGGGCCATGCTGCTGCTGTTGAGCCTGCACTCCCCTTGGCCAGAGCAGTTATTGGGACACATATTGAAACTGGGGAAAAGCACAAAGCAGCTCATCAGGAAGGAAAGAGATTCCCAAGAATTATTAACAGAGGCAAGAGTGATGCTGAACAAAGTGAACACAAATCATTACAAACCAAGAGAGAGTCATCTGCTACCTGGTGTGATGCACCTGTAGAGATTTGCACTCTATTCCTAAAAACTGCTTCATTTCACAAGTTAAACTCCCAGCTCCTCTGAGAAAATGATCAATATGATTTTTAGCCATTTGTAAGGCAAACAACTTGCCTTAAAACACCCAACAGTAAGTGAGGACTTTAATCAGAGTGTAAGGCTGCTGTGGTGTCTGTGCAATTTATACTCAAACTGCTCACAATTAGGTGCTATTCTGGGATCTGCTTACCAAGAGAATAACTGGAGATGAAACCCAAGCCAAAGACGTGCCTGGTTTGAATAATTTCTGATTTTATAATATCTGCAACATGGCTGAGGCAAAACCAGATACAACCTTGGTAAAGGTCCAAATTTTGAGATCATAATAATTTCCAGACTCCAGTTTTTGCTGGTGTATCAACCAGAATAAGTCACAGATGGGAATTAGTACCCATATTCTCACTGTCACAGGCTCCAAGACAATTTCACAAGTGCTGAAAGAACTACTACCTACACTCAGTGATAACTATGAAGACTGTTATGTACCATTCAATCTACTTGCTGGAAAAATGTTACGAGCAAACCTAAGAACCAGAACACAAAACAGCACTTAAAAATTGTCTGAAATTATGAAGAAAGTAACAAATTAAAAGAATATTGTTCTTGGAGACAGTATTTTATTGCAATGGTGCAAATCTAATTGCTGGCAGTAGATGGAGTCCTGGTTTATGCAATCAGTCAGACTTGGAAAACACTGCCTCTTCAGCTCCTCTGATCCCAGCAACTTTGCATACACTCCTCACCTTCTTCTGGAGCGTTCAAGGGGTGCTGAATGCCCCCTATTTTTAAAAAAAATCACTATTATGTGGGTTATTAAGCACATATTTGTGTTCTTACTAAGGATGAAAGCACTGAGACTTGATATTAAAAAACTAAGCTTCTCATTTTAAGAGAAAGTCAATTTTTACAAGAAGTCAGTTATGATTGAAGTTTTTCCAGCTGCTTTTTCTGAAAGAGGTGAGACTTTCTGCAGGTTATTCCCAAATTAAATCTCCCAGTGTGGCACAAACATAACTTGCATTTGTAGGAGCAAAAAAATCCAAAGCTCATGATCCCTGCAGAAGCAAAACCTTCCACCTCTGTGAGTATGTCCACACATTTACCTCAAGACAAAACCTTTCTAAAAGCAGTTGATGAATTAGGGAACATACCAGAATTACTTTTAAAAAGCTCATCAGTGAGGACTAAATACATGTCAGTGAACAGAAAGCACCCATCTGTTTAGAATCTGAATGAATACAAAACCAGTCCAGAATAAAAAGAAGCCAGATGAAGGGATTCAATCCAGGGACTGAATAAGAAAGCAAATCCAGAGGATGAGGACCCTCAAGAGCACGTACAGCCCAGTGTCTCAAGAGAAATGTATGGCTGATGGAAAAGTGTGTTTGTGCTAGAGTATCTCTGCAGAGCACTCAGAAGCACAGACATGCACAAAACACAACAATTCCTGTTGATTAGATAGAATCAAACTGATCTAATAACATAAAATAAACAGTAAGATGCCTTTTGGAGCAAACATTCGTCCACACTTACAACTGACAAGTTGTAACATTGAGCACATGCCACTTATTGGCTATTGCGAGGGTATAATAAAGATAAAAATCTAACTTGAGGTGTCTGCTCATAATTACACTCTTCAATGGCAACTGCTTATTTCAAGACAAAAGTAAGAAAAGGGGAAAACTCCTTTTGCTCAACCTGCAGCATCACTGTGGAGTGGTGTCACTTACTTATAGGTGATGTTAAACCCTGTGAGATTATAGGCAGCATCACTGAAGAAATGTAGAAGAGCATATCCAGAAGTAGCTACAACTTCAGGTACTGTTTCATTGCTGTCTTTCTCAGGAACAATAAGACCACTGGAAAAGTAAAAGAACAATATTAGAAGTGAAATAAAAGGCAGCAAAGCAACTAGAGTAAATGCACCAGCACTATCCATAAAATAACTGAATTTCAATAAAATAATTGAAACTCAAAGTATTTCCATTATTTGAAGTATAAGGAATTTGTGGAATCATAAATAAATGTAGTTGGAAGTATTTAACCTGAGAAAGCCTGAAGCTAACTAGAATTTTAGATATCCCTATCAAAAACCTTTCCCTCCCTTGTCACTCAGCAAAGAATTAAGCAGGTCCCATTCATAAAACAAGGTGGCACATTTGAAAATGGAAATTAATGTGTCCCAAAATAAAATCTGTATTATGAAGTCAAACTAAAGGTCTGCTGAGCCCAGATCTCCTCCTGACTGTGGGCTACAAAAATGACTGGGAAAGGTTGTGACAAACCAAGCAAGTACAGAGCATTGTGGCAATGTGTAATCCACCTTCCAGACACCCAGTTCAGATGCTTAGACCTGGAGAATGCACCCAAGCCAGCGCAGTAAAATAAACCACTCTGCCATGCTTCTATCCAATTCATTTCTTAATCATTCATATCCTTTTCACCTGAAAAATCTGCAGCAGTGAGGTTAACAATTTAATTCCACAACAGCAGAAAAAGGATTATTCTACTCATTCTTGACTTGCTGCCTTTTGGGTTCCCTTTCTATGAGAAATATGAACAGTCAGCCATGGAATCACAGACTGGTTTGCACTAGAGGCTTGAACCAGAGACTTAAAACGCATCCTGTTCAACCCCTGCCATGGCAGAGGCACCTTCTGCTATTCCAGGTGCTCCCAGTCCCAGTGTCCAACCTGGCCTTGGACACTGCCAGGGATCCAGGGGCAGCCACAGTTGCTCTGGGAATTCCAGCCCAGCCCCTGCCCACCCTCCCAGCCAGGAATTCCTTGCCAAGATCCCAGGCGAATCTCCCCGTTCCCAGTGGGAGCCATTCCCTGGCTCCTGTCCCTGCAGGCCTTGTCCCCAGTCCCTCTCCAGCTCTCCTGGAGCCCCTGCAGGCCCTGCCAGGGGCTCTGAGCTCTGCCTGGAGCCTTCCCTTCTCCAGGGGAACATTCCCAGCTCTGCCAGCCTGGCTCCAGAGCAGAGGGGCTCCAGCCCTGCAGCAGCTCCCGCGCCTCCCCTGGGCTCTCTGCAGCAGCTCCACGTGCTCCTGCTGTTGGCCCCAGGGCTGGGGCAGCCCTGCAGGTGGGCTCTCACCTGAGGGAAGGGCACAGGGACAGAGTCCCCCCTCCCCTGCTGCCCAAGCTGGAATCAGCCCAGCCACAGGGCGTTCAGGTTCCCAGCTCACAAGGCCAGGGCATGTCCAGTTTCTTACCCACCAGCATCACCAAGCCCTCCCCTCCAGGGCTGCTCTCAATCCCTCCATCCCCCAGTCACTTCTCATACTTGGGATTGCTCCCACCTGATGCAGGACCTTGCACTTTACCTTGCTGAATCTCATCCCTGTAGTGCCAGTCCTTGGTCATGCCCAGGTCCCTCTGGATGCCATCTCATCCCTCATGCATTTCAACTGCCCCATATCTTCCCATCATCTCTCCTTTTATAAGCTCTACCTGACTCATCACATCCATGTTTGTTGTCCTTTCTATCATAGCAGCCTGTCACACTCTCAACTCCCATCTCATTCTTTGCTTCACGCTTCTGGATGCCTTTGGCTGTTTCTTTCACCTTTCCAGGTTCTCTGAGATCCTCCAGCCTTTTAGTTTTCCAGGACTAGCTGAGAGAAGCAAAGATGGTGGGTAAGACTATCTACAGTATTCCAGACCCATTACAGATTTATATAATGGTTTGTCAAAATAATTGGAGTAAACTGACAAACTAAAATGAGCTTTGAAAAAAGTAATTACTACCTGTTTACCTATTGCGCTAAATACTTTGTATCTGAGAGGGAATGTTTATTTTTCATTTAACAGAAGCTTGACAAAACCAAAAATTAAAAGTTGATTCCTCCCTCAGACAAAAGGCATCAAAGTGGGCAAAAATTCAAAGTCTATTGAATTTATGTTTTTAAAAGCCTTTATCCATGCACAGCACATTGTCTAGCACCCCCTGTTCACAGTCAGCGGCTATATCCCTGTACAGATCCACCTTTGCCCAGCCTCACTCCCATTTCCCAAGGCAAAGTCAAAGCTGTGTGACAAGCAGGGGCTCGAGGGGCAGAGCAGAGTGTGCAGGGCAGGGAGCCAGGGCAGCTCCAAACAGCCCAGCCTCAGCCCCCAACCAGCCACTCCCCAGAGCCCAAGGCACCAGCAGGCAAAAAGCAATGACAGAAAGAATTTTCCCCCTAGAAGAACTTACTTTTCCTCTTTTCACATCTATTTAGAATAGAAAGCTAATGCAGTTGAAGAGAGTTTCCTAGGACAGAGTAAATGAGTTTTATCTGCTCATGGAAATCCCTCCCAGCTATCCACAGCACCCACGAATACCACCTGGGAAACCCTGAACTTTTCTGTCCCCATGATACAATCCAATGGTGTGCTCCAAGAACAGAACAGACCCCCAGCAATCCTTTGTACTACAGATTTGGGGGTATGTGCACCAAAACCAGCAGATGAACAAGCTACCTACATCAGGATCACACTGAAAACTGCACAACAGCCCTTTCTGCACAACAAATCTTGTGGTGGACAAAAAAGATATCCTTCATTTTACCAACACACCATAAAAATCACTGGAACCTGATCCCATGCTTTGGCTAAGCAACTCCAGCACACCTGCTGATATACATTTCAAGAAATAGTTCCTTATGAGAAAGCCAAATTTCCCCCACTGCTCATTCACTTCTCAATGATACGGGATTAAACAGCAAAATTAATTCCCTTTTCATCTCTCTGGAAGAGATGTTTGTTTCATTCTCAACATTTGAGACTTCTGAAGTTTATCTCTCCCAAAAGACCATCTCCCACAAAACCAAAGAACAAAAAGCCTAACAAACTTCTTGTTTGGTTCATAATATTCCCCTGTAATGGACACTGTAGGACAGTACATCTCCACCACAGGAAAACAAACATTTGAAAATAATTTGGGTGAGGCAAACTGCAGCTCAGGGACAAGAAAAAAATTGCTTTGTTCTGGTTTTTCTTCAGCACTTATCACTGATATTACAGGGCAAAATAAGTGGAAGGCAAGACAAAAATTCCCTTCAATAATCTTTCCTAATAAAAGGACTATCCTTGACAATTCTTTGTGTTCTCAAAGAAATCTCAAATTTGGGATTTGTTTGACCAGAACACAAGTACCTCCATAACAAAGCTTGCATCCCAGATATTCCCTATTTTCATCTTTTTCTGGTGATTCATGTGTAAATAACTAAAGAGGATGTTATGCCCCCTACACAAATTTAAAACACTCTAAGGAAACTTAATCACAGAATTGTCTGGGTTGGAAGGGACCTTAAAGGTCATCTAGTCCAAGCCCCTGCCATGGGCAGGGACACCTTCCACCCGACCAGGTTGCTCCAAGTCCCATCCAACCTGGCCTTGAACATTTCCAGGGAGAGGGCATTTTAATTTCTTTTAGGGAAAGCCATGAAGAGAACACAACACAGCAGGAACAACCAGATGCCTTAAAGGTTGAACCTCAGAAACAGTGAATAAATCAACCTGCTCCCAGCATCATATGGAATAAACAGAAGCACATCAGAATTTACATCTGCCACGAAAAAGAATCCAATAGGCAGAATCAGAATGATAAAAGATTATGCAAAATTTCCTTTAAATTATGATCCAGAATCTCTGAGCAACTCAACTCTGGCCAAGATTAGCATGTTTCACAACACACTGCTTTTATTTCCTTTCATAAGGTTTCAAAACATTTTGCAACCATCCCTACTCCAAAGCAAATAAACACTCCTACTCATCTCAGCTGCCCAGTGACACCCAGGGAAAGGCAAACCTCTGCTTTGGACCGAAATAACATCTATTTCCTGTAAGCTGGATTGCTGAAGTCAATGGCAGAAAGTAAAAGAGTATCAGAGAATCAATGAAACACAGAATGGCCTGAGCTGGAAGAAACTTTAAAGATCATCCAGTTCCACCTCCTGCTATGGGCAGGAACACCTTCCACTATCCCAGGGTGCTCCAAGCCCCAATGTCCAGCCTGGCCTTGGGCACCTCCCAGGGAACAATTCCTGCCCAATATCCCATCTAGACCTACTATCTGATAGCAGGAGGCTATTCCTCCTTGTCCTGTCACTCCATCCTCTTGTCCAAAGTCTCTCTCCAACTCATCATGGAGGCTCAGCTCAAGTATGGAAGTTCACAATTATGTCCAGGAGACCCAACTTCTCCACTGCACTGCACACACTGCCCTGTTCCTTCCCCTAGAGCATTGAGAAGTCAGAATAATTTAAAACAAAGGGCACCTCCTCTATTATTTGTCTTGGATTTGCTATGTGAGTATCACAGTACTGGCATATTCCTCATTTCCTCCAGAGACACAACCTGTAAGAGATCAAAGCATGAGAAGCTCTACTAAGCAGAAAAAGGGCATAATTGAGAGTCACAAAAGGGAAAATACAGAGTTGAGCTCATGAAGGAGTACAAGGATAAAGATGATACTGAAAAATCAGCTTTGCAATCCATCAAAATCCAATGCATACAAATTATCCTAATTTTTAAATACTTTGATCCATCTGGACACACACATACACAAAATGGCAACATTTCTCTGTTACTAAAATCAAGTCCATGCAACTCATTCATACTCAGAACTACAAGAATAAAACTAAACAAACTAAAACTAGAAGTTACAGAAGACTAAAAATAAAACAATAGCAAAAAATAAAAAAGGAAGGAGGAGAATATAAGGAGACATCTTAAATTTATTGTCTTAAATTAAGCAAGATGACTCTCAAACATGGACTTCTAAAAAACAAACCCACTGCAACAACACATACTAAAAAAGCCTAGACTATAGATTCATTACAGAGCTGGCAGCCCCTCAAATTACAATCTTCCTTGAAATCTTCTCCTCTTGGTGCAGTAGAGGCAGATGTAGCTGCAGCAGCAGCACAGGGAAGCTCGTCTGTCTGCAGAAGCCTCCAGATCAGGGGCTTTGCCCAAAAACCTCTTCAGTTCTTACATGACTGTGGTTATCCAAGAATCATGGAATAGTTTAAAGTGGAAAGGACCTTCAGGATCATCCCACCCCTGCCATGGCAGGGACACCTCCCACTGTCCCAGGCTGCTCCCAGCCCCAGTGTCCAACCTGGCCTTGGGCACTGCCAGGGATCCAGGGGCAGCCACAGCTGCTCTGGGCACCTGTGCCAGGGCCTCACACCCTGCCAGGGAACAATTCCCAATTCCCCATATCCCATCCATCCCTGCCCCCTGGCAGTGGGAGCCATTCCCTGTGTCCTGTCCCTGCAGGCCTTGTCCCCAGTCCCTCTCCAGCTCTCCTGGAGCCCCTGCAGGCCCTGCCAGGGGCTCTGAGCTCTGCCTGGAGCCTTCCCTTCTCCAGGGGAACATTCCCAGCTCTCCCAGCCTGGCTCAGGGGTAGGGAAGCTCCAGCCCTGCAGCAGCTCTGTGGCCTCTTCTGGACTTGCTCTGGCAGCTCCAGGTCCTTCTGCTGTTGGAAGCCCCTGAGCTGAATACACATTCCCATGGCAGCAAGGTCAGTTACAATTTCTGGCAAATAACTGAGGGAATAGATGGAAAAAAATAGAGGAGAGTCAACCGTATGATCTATGTACGAGGAGAGGTAGAAGGAGTAAGGTTTCTTTAACTTCAAGGAGAGACAGCTGAAGAAGGGTGAAACCTAATTTTTGACCTCAACTACCCCAAGAGAGATTAGAGAGGAGGGCATACCAGAGGTTCACAAGAAGAGGACAGGAGGCAACACACACAGGTTGCAGCAAGGGATTGTGGCTAGACATTAGGATTAGATTCATTTTATATCATTATTTTAACACCACCCTCTGGACCACGGACCCAGAGGATCAATGAGATGTCCATCCTAAAGATAAATTCACACCTTGACTGGACAAAGGGCTCTGATGGTCATCCTGCTTTGAGAGAAGGATCAGACCCTTTCAACCCAACTCAGCCCTACACCCAAATCTGGGCGCTCAGGTGCCACATTCATCATCAAGCATCACAAGGCTGGCGAGCTGCTCCTGCTCCGAGGGAACACGGGCTCACATGATCCTCCAGCTGGCACCTGAGAGCAACCACAGCAGCTGCTGGGCCACTGCCAAACATCCTGCAGAACAACAACTGGGTCTGACCAGGAAAACATCCCCCACCAACCCCAGCAAAATGAAAATAAAGGTGCAAAACTAGCTCTGGTAAATGTTTAATGCAGAGTAAAGTTAACAAAACCAACTAAGTTCACAGGTGCTGAGTGCAGTTTATCTACTTCAGATTTCTTCATCAGTGCTGACAAACGTACTGCATTTGTTTCCATGTTCTTTTACTGCAGTTTTGAAGCAGCACATTTACACAGTCTCATTGTGCCTGTGGTCACAAATATAAGCCAGCAAAGATATTTTTAACACTGTTTAATAAAAAAGCTTAATATGCAGGACCAGACAGCTCTGGGGGCTCTCAGAATACAAGTTTAGTCTATGCACACACTTGAACTGTGTAAATGTTGGCATTAAGCAAATATTTATTACTATTAAAAATTGATAAAGCAAATTTAAAGCTTCCCTACAGTCCAGTGCTGAGGATTCCCAAGATCATCTTATATATATACAAAATTATATATATATTTCAGGGTAAATATCATCTTCTGAACAAACATAAATGAGCATCAGAAGGTCAAGAAAACAAAATGAGAGCAGTGAAGGAAATGAAGGTTCAGGGAACTGATGTAAAAAGTCAGGGAGGGAACAAAAATTGACCTGAGAGAAAGGAATTTCTAGTGTTTATCAACAAACTCTCAAAGCTTACAGGGCCCAACTGTATAAAGCTCAGTCTTGCAAATCTCCTGGTAGGGTGCAAACAATGAACAAGGAAATATGGTTATGGTAATAATAAATTTAATATACCCCAACTAAATTGGGAAAATATGAACACTGCTCTTAAAAAACTCCAAGGTGTTTATTTTGTATTAGAGAAAGGTGTCTTTCAACAGATGCTTTCTGGTACTTCACCAAAATGAGAAGCATCTGCCATTTCCTGAACTTGGATTACTGAACACCAAAGCTCACTGCTAAAGAAGTTAAATTCAAATGTCATCTAAAGAAGCAATTTAAAAAAAAATTGGGGTTTTTTCCCTACCTCAAAAACATTATTGTACTAAGCTCATGTTTGCTTGTCCTCAGGACCACGCATCCAGATTTCCCAGTCTGAACTATAACTGTTAATGCTGTGAACTACTTATAAGTTCAATTTTAAAAGCCCATTAATTTTTGGAAAACACACAAGAAATGGCAGGCACAAATCATCATTCCACCTTTTCACCAGTGTATTAAAAAATAGCTTGATTAGAACAAAATGACATTGGGTCAAGATGACATTTCCTCCTCTTCCTGCACATCAAACAGAACATGATACCAGACAGCACTTCCAGGTGGCATTTTCAACATTTTTGGAGGTTTTTAGAAGAGAAAGGTTGTTCCTTCCTCAAATTAAGTGTCCTGTTTTGACCTCACCTTAGTTGGAAGCTTTTACTCCAAAACAACGCTACATTTGCAGCTGAAGACCAAAATACCATATGTGGTGGTTTAAATTTTTATCAACTTTTGTCCCTCTGCTGATTTTCTCTCACAGACATTATAAGGATTTTTTAGAACAAACATGAAATATTTTTAGACTTTCATTTCACAAATGAGAGGAAGCCCAGCAGAAGGTTAATTCTGGAAATAGTTACACAGCCACTTGGAACAAGCAGAGTCCCAGGAGAACCTTTAGTTTTTTCCATAGATAACTTGGGATTATTTTCCTAATTTCAGTTTAAAGAATAAAAAGCATAAGGTTGTGGTGTCACGGCAAGACTGAAACACAGAAAAACACAAGTTATGTTTAGGTCTCAGGATGAAATGTGGATTGCTCACCAGCAGCCACACTTGATGTCTCATCACATGGACGAGCCAAATACCTGTAACCTGTTGGTAGAATGGGAACTTTACACATCAGGAGCTGGAGAGGGACGTTTGCCATGGGATGGAGAACAGGACACAGGGAATGGCTTCCCACTGTCAGAGGGCAGGAGAGATGGGACATTGGGAAGGAATCCTTCCTTGTGACAGCAGTGAGGCCCTGGCACAGGTGCCCAGAGCAGCTGTGGCTGCCCCTGGATCCTTGGCAGTGCCCAAGGCCAGCCTGGACACTGGGGCTGGGAGCACCCTGGGACAGTGGGAGGTGTCCCTGCCATAGCAGGGGTAGCACTGGATGGGCTTTAAGATCCCTCCCAAGCCTAACCATCCTGTGATTCTATGTTTTTTACAAGGTTGATCCATCATTGCTGCTCCTGAACATGTTCCAAGTAACTAAAGAATTTGAAGCTTAAGGTACATAAAACATAGACATAATTCTATGAGACCTCCATGTCTACAACACTAGCTGCCTTTTGCCCTTCTGTCTGTATTGACACACTACAAGTTTAAGCCGTAAATCATGTTCAAACCCATAAATGGGGTAGTTTTCTCCTCTCAAAGGAGCCTACACACCAAATCATCTCCAGCCAAGACAGACAACAATAATTTTTTTGTCTCTCAAAGAATCAGGATTTGGAAATGAAAACATGATACTTAAATGCTGGAGTGCAGTGACATGACTTGCTCATTGTAAAAGCTAAAAACAACTCTTTAATTGTTTATGCTGACAAAGAGTGCACAAAAGGACACTGGCTATATGTGCTGCACTTGCAGCGTTATACATTTGGATTACTGAATCATATTTACAGTGTCAGAAGCCACATGTAAGTCAGGCTCTAAGTTAAGAAAATACCACTGGCTACAGTTAAGAGTCTCACCAAGGGGAACTCACCTAAAAGCTGCCAGTAAGGGAGCATAAATTGAGTCTCCATCATACACATACAAGTGGTCCCAGCTGCACTCTGTGGCAAAGTGATTGAATCGAAGCCTGAGGATTGTGTTTGGCCTGTAAAGAAAAAATAAATAAAGAAAATATTTGTAATTAGCCACTCAACACACAGGGCAAAATCCCTTCAACACACTTCTCTGGTGTGAAGCTCTGCTCTAGACAAGACTAAAACTGAGTCATTTGGTGTAACTGTAGGTGCATTAAACATGCTGTGGTTCAGGAGTTTTTTTGTATGCAGCTCTCCTGGTATTAAGCAAAAATTTCTTTGTGGTCAGAAAACTGTGTCCTGCTGTGCAGAACAGATCACGGAACCACACAATATCCGGAGCTGGAAGGGACTGACAAGGATCACTGAGTCCAACTCCTGGATCTGCACAGGACACCCCAACAATCCCACCCTGAGCCCGAGGGCATTGCCCCAACACTCCTGGAGCTCTGGCAGCCCTGGCACCACGACCATTCCCTGGGGAGCCTGGGCACTGCCTGAGCACCCTCTGGGGGAAGAGCCTTTCCTGAGACATAAACTAAGCCTCCCCTGACACAACTTCAAGCCCTTCCCTTGGGTCCTGTCCCTGGTCACAGAGATCAGTGTCTGCCCCACCTCTGCCTCAGAAGGAAATTGCAGGCTGAGGTTTCCCCTCAGTCTCCTGTTCTTCAGGTCGAACAAACCAAGTGATCTCAGCCACTGCTCAAACAAGTCGAGCCCCTGCAGGCCCTGCCAGGGGCTCTGAGCTCTGCCTGGAGCCTTACCTTCTCCAGGGAACATTCCCAGCTCTGCCAGCCTGGCTCCAGAGCAGAGGGGCTCCAGCCCTGCAGCAGCTCCGGGGCCTCCTCTGGGCTCTCTGCAGCAGCTCCACGTGCTCCTGCTGTTGGCCCCAGGGCTGGGGCAGCTCTGCAGGTGGGCTCTCACCTGAGCCAGGAGCACAGGGACACAATTCCCACCTTGCCTTTGCCATCAGCCCATGCTGGGGTAGCTCTGCAGGTGGGCTCTCACCTGAGGGAGGGGCACAGGGACAGAGTCCCCCCTCCCCTGCTGCCCACGCTGGGATCAGCCCAGGCACGGGGGGCTCTGGGCTGGGTCATGTCCAGCTCTCACCCAGCAGCACCCCCAGGTCCTTCTCCCCAGGGCTGCTCTCCAGCCATTCCCCAGCCATCCTGTGGTTGTGCTCTGCCTTGCTCCAGCCCCATGCAGGACCTTGCACTTGGCCTTGTGTAACTTCATAAGGTTCACACATTCCCATGTCTCTGGTCTGTCCAGGTCCCCTTGATGCCGTTTCTTCCCTTCAGCACCTTGCCCACACCACATGGCCTGGTATCCACTGGCAGATTTGCTAAGGGTGCCTTATCCCACTGTGCATGTCAGCAACAGGTATGTTTAACACAGGGAGAAAACTAAGGAAAAGTGCCCTGTGGGACTGTAGTAAATTCTGATCCCCTAAGATGCTAAGAGGCCTCAGTTTGCAGTGTCCAGTACAAGTTCACACTCTCACACGACTCCTGCCAATTCATAGCCATCTCTACCTGCACATTCAGGGAACAGCATGGAATGTGACTGAACATACAGATGTTATCACACAGCATCATATCTGACCATGGAAAAGCTTTAGAGACTAAACAAATGGATCTTACAGTCCTCGTACCAGCTTGGTTCTATCAAAAATATATTTCAACAAGTGAGATGCTCTGAACTGCTGCACCATCAATCAGGTGACAGAGGATGGACATTAAATATGCTACTCCTAAAAACCTGTGCAAGAATTTGCTGTAAGCAATATAAGGATCAAATACAAGAAGGGCAGCAAAGTGAGGGGAGAGATCTGAGAGACTTCTCCCAGCTTAGAAAACCTTTGCAATAAAAGGTCAGTGGTTCCTCTGAAGTCCTCATGGCTCAGTGAGTAAAGAAACATCTGAAGTTCATCACTACAGAAACCGATTCTTCATGAATAAAAGCTTTCAGAGTTTTCTCCTGTTTCTCATACTACTGAAAAATCCCATGTGCAGTGAATCCCATCATCTGAATGGCCCACTATGATGTCAGTTAAGTAATTCATAATCCTTCATTATTTACAGAAGTGCGCTGATTTTTGTTCACCACATGCTGTTTCAACACAAACTTCTTAAACAGAAGTCAGTTTGGAGGGCTCAGTTGCACAAAAATTTATTTACCAAGACCAATTAAGTGTTGCCCAATTTAGCTTTTAGAATAGCCAGAAAGAATCGTGAGACCTAACAATACTCAGTGCAGATAAAACTCACCTAAAAGTGCCAATAAGCAATACAAAATTCTAAGCTGCTTCCAACACTCACCTTCCTTCAATAAGCCAGGTGCATTTTGTCTTGTATTTGTAATTTCCAGGCCCATCTGTGACATACCCTGAAGGTTCAGTGAGTCTGCAAACAAAAACACAAACATTAGTGTCCAGTGGTTTTAAACATTCAGAAAGGATTCTCTAAATTCTGAAGATCCATCGTTAGATTATTATTTACTGGAGAGCCACTATAAATAAACCAACTACAGCAGAACAAAACCCAGCTGGGAGTCTCGTGTTGAACTCTCTGTGCAGGCCTTCTGATGATTGTTCCTCAAGAATGACATCACTTCAAGAGTGATGGTTTCACTATCATATTGATGCCATGGTTCCAAACCATGGATATACCACCTAACCAGCACAAGGAATTCCTCAACAGAAGCTAAAATTATTCCTAAACTATTTATTTACACAAACTGTACCATTGCATGCAGTTCAGATGAAGGCCATGGTGCAACCTCTCACTCATTCTGTATTTGACTCTCCACAAAACTCCTTGACAAGCTCCTGGATGGAGGGTTGGACTGACCCCCAAACCCCTGGATCCCTGGCAGTGGCCCAGGCCAGGCTGGACTGGGCTTGGAGCACCCTGGGATAGTGGAAGGTATCCCTGCTCATGGATGGGGTGGAATGAGATGGGATTTAAGGTCCCTTCCACCCCAACCATTCTGTGATTCTGTATTGTTATCAACATCTGCAAATGCTGCACAGTGCAAATTCTACTTCAGCAAAAGAAAATCACTGGGATATGCATTCCTGTCTCATATGAATTAGTCAAAATATTCCAGATGAGTATTGCAGAAACTGCTGAAAATAAATGACAGGGAAGGATGGCAGCAGAAGGCAGCAGCACCTGAAGGTGCCCAAACACCACATTCTGGTAGAGCACACACTGGCACCCAAACCAGGATTCTTTCCTAGGCCAGTTATAAACTCCACGGTCGGCACACTGCCGGAGCAAATCACAGCCCTCTGGCAAAATTCAACTGTCCTACTTACAACACAGCTCTAAAACAAAAACACTATAAATTTAAACTTGGCAAAAAGAGAAGAAAGCAAGACCAGAAATTCCTCAAACCGGTATCTTGGAACCTTTTCTGTGCCTTTCCCCAGTGATCTGTTAATGCTAACGTCTCACTTTTTAACACGTTTTGGCTGAGTCAAAAATTATTTTCCAAACTCTTTTCCATCAAGCATTTTTAAGGTTGATCTTTGATTCATATTAAAAAGGCAAAACTCACAGGTTTTTGAAAACCACCTTCCTCTGTCCCTAAATGAATTTATTACAGTACTTTTCAACCTGAGAAATGGAGCTGAAGATTTTTTAAAGCCAATTACTGAAGTTCTGCAGGAAATGGACATTCAAGCAAGTGAAGAAAAAACTCAGATTTTTGGAAGCACAAAAAGCATCTGGGCCCTCTATGGAGGCACAGATGTCAGTGTAAAAAGAGACTAGATTTTAAAAAAATACACATACAGAAGGTATAGATTTAGGCTGGATATTGGGAAGGAATTGTTCCCTGGCAGGGTGGGCAGGCCCTGGCACAGGGTGCCCAGAACAGCTGTGGCTGCCCCTGGATCCCTGGCAGTGCCCAAGGCCAGGCTGGACAGGGCTTGGAGCACCGGGGACAGTGGGAGGTGTCCTGCCATGGCAGGGGTGGGGCTGGGTGGGCTTTATGGTCCCTTCCAACCCAAACCATTCCATGATTCTGTGATTTATATTTCTTTTAAAATGTCAACATCTTTGAAAATTCAAACTACTTATCCACCAACAAGGAATTCACAAAACAAAATGAGACTTCCAAGTTGGAGGCAGTAACATCTAATCTTTTTGTCTAAAAAATCATCCTTTTGAATATAATATCCATGGAAAAGCTATGAACCAAACAGTATCAACACTGATAGAACTTTTCCTGCAACCAAGAGCAGAGATTCTGAAAACCTGAGGAAGTCTCTCAAGCTAAAAACAATCTCATGCCATGTGACAAGCTCTCAGGGAACCTCTGCTCATAGAACTCCTGCAACAATTTTATCTGGAAGCAATTACTAATTCATTCACCACAGAAATGCTACCAAGAGTGATATAAAAAATAAAATAAAATAACCCTGTTAGTACTGTAGCCCCAAGCATGTCGCATCTCAGGAGGGAAAAAAAAAAGCATTTCAACAGCCATGTAATTCAATGAAGTTTCAGCAAAACACTGGACTTAGTTTTAAAAATGTAAGTCAAACTTCTTTGATACCCTATTAGTAAAAACTTATCTGTGAGTTTCTCAGACTGCTTACTAAACTTCCTGCCATTATGGACAAATGAGGGATATTAAAAATCTATAATCTTATTATTAAAATCCATTAATAAAAATCTATTAAAAATCTATAATCTATCAGAGCTGACATATCTGAAAGGAAAATAAATAGCCTGCACTGCCTGGCTAGAACAGGCAGTAGCATCCATGTTCTTCTGTAAGCACTCTCCCAGACAGAAATAAATCTTCAGCACAAAAGCAAACTGAAATTAGAATTTCATCTTTCCATTCAATACAGAAAGATTAACTGATCTCCAGGCTGCAGAAAAAGCAAACAGGCCCTGTTCCCCATGCCCCGTGCTGCCTGTGCCACAGGGACACTGGGCTGGGGTTGGGATGGCTGCCACATGTCCCACACAGCGTCTGGCTCGGTCTGAGAGCAGAGCCTTGGGAAGAGAGCATGGGAGTAACTCCAGAAGGAAGAACACCTCAGGAATGAGGGACTTGGATGTGGGAAGCTCTCCTGACATGCATCAGGCCACTCTCACAGAAGGCTCCTACCCCACATTGCCTGTGTCACCATCACCACCAGGCTCAGAGGCCTCTGGGCCCAGAAAGCTTTGGCCATGTTTGTGATGTGAGGTGAGGGTTAGGCCCTGCTGCTGGCTTACAGCAAGCCCTGCAGCTCCGGGCTGGGCCAGAGGGCTGGGAAAGGCCCTGGGGCTGCTGTGACGGCGGCTGGACACGAGCCCAGGTGGGCAAGAGGCCACTGGAGGCCCCTGGGCTGCTCCAGCTCTGGGGTGGCAGCAGGGCCAGGGCAGTGCCAGCGTCCCTGTGCTGGCACTGCCGGGACACTTCCAGGGCTGGGGCAGCTCTGGAGAGCCCTGGAGGGGCTGGAGCATGGCCAGGGCAGGGAACAGAGCTGGGAAGGGGCTCAGCCTGGAGCAAAGGAGGCTCAGGGGCCCTTGTGGCTCTGCACAGCTCCTGCCAGGAGGGCACAGCCAGGGGGGTCAGGCTCTGCTCCAGGGAACAGGGACAGTAGCAGAGGGAGCGGCCTCAGGGGCGGGCCTGGGTGAACAGTGGGGAAATTCCTCATGGAAAGGGCTGCCCAGCCCTGGCACAGCTGCCCAGGGCAGGGATCGAGTCCCCACGTCTAGGGGGTTTTCACAGCCCTGTGGATGTAGCCCCTGGGGACATGGGGCAGTGGTGGCCTTGGCCATGCTGGGGAACAACTGGACTTAGAGGGCTTTTCCTACCCCAACAATCCTGTGATTCTATGGTAATTTTATGACTCAGATGCAGAAATCAGACACCACAAAATATGCAAAGACATCAAATACCTACCACTTGTCTTTGATAACTTGGTGAAATGTGTGGCTCCCACACAGGAAATGCTTCCCTACTACCTGAACATTACATCTCCTGCTCTGCAAGGAGCAGCTGCTACACCCTAGGAAAACAGTCAGTCAGGTCCGGTACTACAACACTTACAAAGCTCTAAACTACACCATCAACTTTAAAACCTCCAGGGTTGAAAAAACAACCTGCAAAGATGCAAGGATCTATTCACAAAACTCAGATTAAAACCATACATAAGTGTACTGCATAAATACATATGTGTACATGCATATACACACAATACTTAGGGCTTGTTTCAAACTTCACTGTTCACCACAATGTTGCGTACACTAAATCTTTCACTGATTTCCAAGTGGACTGCCATATACACGAACCAAAGTGAAAGAAGAGAGTAAGGGAGAAGAACCTCCAGCACATACATTCAAAGAGCTCCAGCCTTGAGTGCTGCCTATTCCAGCTTTTTTTAAGGAAAAAGCAAAAGGGAAGCAATGACAAGGATGAAGATTTAACAAGAAAGAACTTCAAAAAGAAATATTGTATGCAAAAATATTCTCTACATTTAATTGCTCCCCACTCATTCTGGGAGCCCCTGAAAAGCAGAAAACCAACACAAGAAAATCAGGCAGCTATCAATGGTATCTCCTGGGTAAACAGCCAGATCTGATATTGGAAATCACCAGACAAATCCAAAGTTTCTTTAATAATAACGTGAGTAATACTAGCAGCATATATTTTTCAAATACAAATTAGTATGCACTGAGAAGATTCCTCTGTGGGCAGGAACTGCGCAACAAAGCAAAGCCTCAAAGCTGTTGACTAATTAGTATCTAATGAATCTAAAGCAAGCCTGTTGCTAGTAAGTATAAAAACTCACAAGAAGTACCTTAGAATTTAGTGTTAAATAACTTTGCAGCACTTACTTCAAACCATTGTGACATTAAAGGTACATTGTATGCTGGCAACAAGGTTTTGAATATATTTATTTTCATCAGAAGTATTAATAAAGAAAAAATGCAGCCTGCCCTTCCTTCATTATTCTCCAGAAAAGGTAAGCAGGCTGGTTTGGTTTATAAAACACATTAAAATTTAACTCTAAGTGTCATCACTGGATCTCAAAATGGGTTTGTATTACTTTCAGTTAGACTGTAGTGACACTGACAGTGAAAACTCATCAGCATCTTGTGTCTGGAGAAGTTTCACAGCCTTTTCACTAATAAAAACCCCAACCAAATAATCAAAAACCAAACAAAAAACCAAAACAAACCAACGAAATAGAACCAGCAAAATCTAAATAACCAACCAAAACCACCAAACAAACCCAAAAGCCCCTTGTCCATCCTAATAGTTGTTAAATCTAGAGACAGATGCAAGCAATGAGTTTTCCTCCTTTCTTCCTCCTCCTTCCCAAGTGCTCAAGCACTTCACAATTAGAAGTCACTGGTTTGGGTATATTTGGAATTGAAGGCACAAAGAATGGGGTGCTACAGCCTCTTACAGGAACAAACAACTTTCTGTCCTAAATTGATTAATAATTTGACTTTGTCCATGTTCTCACTAAAAGCACTGAGGTTAAAGGACATTTATTATAAGCAAATGCTTTAATTTATAGGCATGGAATAGTGATCAGGCACACTGGGGGTGAGAGAAGCAGATAAACAATCCACACAACTATTTCATTCATTTCTAATGAAGAACAACTAAATCCCTTCTTCTGCCACCTGGGTTCCACAGGTAAAGCTAGGAAGATGTAATTAATTACAGGCCAGGTCTCACAGATGAAGGTAATGACATTACAGCAAAATCCACTTTGATAAGGATTTTCCCTATGCAGCAACACGTACCTCAAACAAAGACAATCAACTACTCCAGGCACCCAGAGAATTCTCTCCTCCTCTCTCTTCCACATACACAGTCTCCTGAGATTACAGTCCTAAAGATGATCAAACTCATGTAAAAGTCACTGCTGTAGCATAATCATGGAAAACCAAATGTTTTAGGCTGGGACAGACCTTAAAGTTCATCTCGTTCCACCCCTCTTCCACTGTCCCAGGGTGCTCCAAGCCCCAGTGTCCAACCTGCCCTTGGACACTGCCAGGTATGGGCCAGCCGCAGCTGCTCCGGGAGACCTGTGCCAGGGCCTCCCCACCCTCACAGGGAAGAACTTTTTCCTTACAGTAAAGATTTTTATCCTAAATACATATTTTTTTAAACAATTTGAATTGTAACAATCATTCAAATTACCTCACCTCAAGACTAAGACAACAGAAACAATGAAGGAAAAGCTGATTTCCCTCCTCCAACTCCATTTCCCCACACAGAAGCATTGAAAAAAAAAAACCACACAGAACTGTGCTGGATCCCAAACAACACCAGCACTTCCCCACTGCTTCAAAATCATAATTTTATAGAGGCTGCCTTGTGCTCCTACTGTGTTTGCCACATCAGAAACACACTGGAGCTCCACTCTTGTTTGTGCCTCTAAGTTTTACATTCAAACTGAAAATATCCCAAATTCAGGTCCTTTCAGATTCTCCTATTTCTTTATTCCCAGCCTCATATCAGAGACCACAGAGCAGCATTTATTCACTGTATAACCACAGCTTCATCTCTGCTGAACAAACCAGCCAAGCTGAACTGTAAATGTCAACATTACTGTGTACCTTTACTACAGATTTTTCCCTCATTCCAACTCATGAGATAAAAAACAAAGAATAAAAGATATTATCATTATTATTACACTGAAGGAATGCATTCTTCACACAAGCAACACATTTTGTGCTATTGGCCAGCACATTTTTCTGTGCCATTGTTCTATTATCTCTATATTATCTTTGATCTCTGCTTTCACACTGCAAGAACTCCAGTCTTGGCACTCTTATTTCTTTGAACACCTTCCCCAGTGCCTGTATTTTATGCAGAAACGTTACCATGACAAAAGGCCAATTCATGAAGTCCCCTTGAAAGCTTCCCATACCCACCACTTGCACCTGAGACACCAGCCATGCAGATGGTGGACACTACAACAGCTGTCTACTAATCTAACGCAACAGTTGCATTCTGCTTTCCCCATCTGTTCCCAAATCCACTAACTGGATCTTGGCCTAGTTCTTAGAAACAAGGATAATTTAGCTGAAAGTGTCTGTAATACCCAGAAAAATGGGAGCCTCATCCTTCCCTGGAGGTCCTAAAATGCTCCTGAGGTTTGTGGTAGGGAGTTGTCTTACACCAGGCAGGAGGAGACAACCGATCACAGTAGAAGCAAATGCATCTCACATATCGTAAACCATCTCACTATGGCAGGAAAAGAATATATCGATGTCACAGCATAGTGCACAGTCGAGACAGCCACAATACACAGAGTATCACCATACCACAGCAGAAAGCTTCACCCCACACACAGTAATGCCATCTCACTTCAGAAGGCTGCAAGTATCTGCCCTTTTTGTTCTCCAGCCCAGCCGTTATCCCCTCATGTTCGCACATCACACCTGTGTGCCCTCTGCTCCCTATGTGGTTGCTCAGCACACCTGGGCACTCCATGGCTCGTTGCTGTCAGTGCTGCTCACCTGTCCTGCACAGCTGCACCCACTGGGGGTGAGGCTCATCCCACTGCCAATCGCCACAAACTGTGTACCTAAATATCAATCCCT
>NW_005054568.1:44025-71660 GCF_000277835.1 Geospiza fortis | reverse complement strand
ACTCCCTAAAACCTTGGGCCAAGAGCCCTTGCAAGTGTCTTACTGCAAAACTTGACCACCTGCCAGACAAAACGACAAAGAAGCCACATTATTGCAATGGTCAAAGAGAATCATCAAAGGCTCATTGCACACAAGGTCTGTAAGATGAATTTTCATCCCTTTCCCAAAATTAGAAATATTCAATTATTCAATGGATCTCAACCACCTGTACAGGTGTGCTGTACTGTAAGTTGCAGTACAGCGCACCTGGGACCCTTGTAAATAAAGCCTCATAATTCAAATTCTTTAAAGCCCAAATGCTCAGAATTGACAGACATCAATATTCTCCTCCAGCTGGAGAGCCCTTCACTTTGATAAGCTTTCAAGTTGTCAGGCCTACATTTAAGACCAGGAAAAGCATTCATTGGCAGAACACGTGCTGTATTGTGAACAAAAAGAGGTTAAGCAGCTGACTTAACCCTCAGGCCAGTAGGAACCGGAGCAAGTGCAGTTTCAGGCCATCCCTGTGGAGCAGAGGACTATCGTACTGCTGCACTTCCTCAGACAAATGCAAACCCACCAAGTTTCTATGAGAAATGTAACAGCAATAGCAGCAATCCCTTCTGTTTCCAATACTGTATATGAAACTGCTGCCTTATTCTTCCTAAGCACTAAACCCCAAAATAATCCATTGAACTCTCAATAAGCCCATTTAGACTCTGATTTAGCTCCAAACTTGCCACCCTCCATCACTGCTGATTTTTAGCCCAAACGCAGAGCTCAGAACTTGGTAGTCGCACTTATAGAAAAGCACAAGCCAAAGATCAGTCAGTGTTGCAACAGAAGTGAAAATATTGAGGCAATCTATAAATAAACACCAAAGCCTGACCCACTTTCCTAACAGGGATAGAAATAATTCCTTTTATTTCCTTCCTGACATTCAAAAATTTTAAGCAACTACGCAGCAGTGTTACCTGCTGGGAGAACTGAGCCCTAAAAAAATAAAAGTAGTTATGAAAAAGATTGCTGTTAACTTCGGTTTGGTTCGGGCCTCAAAACCAGGTTTTGACACAGATCCTCAGATATAGATCCCTAAAATAGTCATAGTACATCTTGAAACCCAGAGGGCATTTGTGAACCTACAGAATGACAAATCCTCTTGACTTTTTAAAGAAAGGCATTGGCTGAAACAACATCATAAGAACATACAAAGATCATGAAATTGATAATGAAAATACTGTATTTATTAATGAAACAAATTCTCAGCCAATATCATAATTTAACGACACCTTGATCAACTAATCAGGAAGATGTTCTCAAAGATGCCACAAGTAGTAAAAATAATACAACAGAAAAGGAGCCTTTTAAGCATAAAATATTAAACCTGAGAGAACAAGGGAAGTGTGGTTCCCCAGAAAAAAAAGTCTGTATGTTTATATGATACAAGGATATTCTACCTGTCCCACAAATGTCCTTCTCCTCACGTGTATTACTGCAAAGAATGAAAGGTATGTAAATATTTGTCTCGAAGGAGGGGGCAGAGAAGAATTCATCGAGGGGAGGAGAAGTTCACAGAGCACCAGGAATAAAATAAACAATTTGTCACTCCAATCTCCTAAAATCTATTTAGATTATTCCGTGTTCCATCTCATTTCAGTGAAACTGCTCCCAGACAAAATCCCTTGATCCACATGCCCTCTCTATTATACAAGTCCCTCAGCACACCCACCTGGAGGGTTTAGGACAGGCCCTCAAGCAGGACCGGGATCACTGGAGAGCAGAGCCCAGGTCAGAGCCAGCGCTGGCCCAAGAGCCCAGCCAGGATTCCAGCTCTGTTCCCTCCCACCAACAGCTGCTGACACCACGCTGAGTGCTGAGGGTGACACACCGAGAGACAGAATGGCACCTGGACAGGCTGGAGAGCTGTGACAGCGCAAAACTCATGAGGTCCAACACGGCCAGGTGCAAGGTCCTGCACGGGGCTGGAACAAGGCAGAGCACAACCACAGGATGGCTGGGGAATGGCTGGAGAGCAGCCCTGGGGAGAAGGACCCGGGGGTGCTGCTGGGTGAGAGCTGGACATGACCCAGCCCAGAGCCCCCCGTGCCTGGGCTGACCCCAGCGTGGGCAGCAGGGGAGGGGAGACTCTGTCCCTGTGCCCCTCCCTCAGGTGAGAGCCCACCTGCAGAGCTACCCCAGCATGGGCTGATGGCAAAGGCAAGGTGGGAATTGTGTCCCTGTGCCCCTGGCTCAGGTGAGAGCCCACCTGCAGAGCTGCCCCAGCCCTGGGGCCAACAGCAGGAGCACGTGGAGCTGCTGCAGAGAGCCCAGAGGAGGCCCCGGAGCTGCTGCAGGGCTGGAGCCCCTCTGCTCTGGAGCCAGGCTGGCAGAGCTGGGAATGTTCCCCTGGAGAAGGGAAGGCTCCAGGCAGAGCTCAGAGCCCCTGGCAGGGCCTGCAGGGGCTCCAGGAGAGCTGGAGAGGGACTGGGGACAAGGCCTGCAGGGACAGGACACAGGGAATGGCTCCCACTGCCAGAGGGCAGGGATGGATGGGATATGGGGAATTAGGAATTGTTCCCTGGCAGGGTGGGCAGGCCCTGGCACAGGTGCCCAGAGCAGCTGGGGCTGCCCCTGGATCCCTGGCAGTGCCCAAGGACAGACTGAATGGGGCTCAGAGCACCCTGGGATAGTGGACGGGGTCCCTGCCCATGGCAGCGGGTTTGAAACTAGATGACTTTTAGGTCCCTTCAACCCAAATCATTCCAGGATTCTATCTTTTAGCACCTGCAGAAGCAATTGGAAATAAGCTCCCAACTTCACAACACAAAAAAGCAACACTCATGTTTGCCAATATCCAGGAGAAAGAAAGACAGAAACAAAAAAGCTGTCTCCTAATTCTTGGTTTTACAGGAACTTCTCATTTCCACATACATATTGGTACAGAATTGTAAACACTTCCACAAACACTTCATCATTTCTTCTCCCTTCCCTTTTCCAGTTCAAGCCAGCTGTTTCTCACTCCCACAGATTGTTGTGCTAAATTCATTATCACAGCAAGAAAAAGAATGATGATTTGCAACCCCTTGCAGAAAAGCATGACTGGCATTTTCCCCAAACTACTCATATTAATGAAAGCAATTTCACACAACATAGAAAAAAAAGGAGCATATACCAAACACTTGGAGTATCAAATGAAGACAGGTGTACACAGTTGGCTTCCTTGAGAAGTTCCCCTTCATTACTAGAACAAAACTCAAAAATAAAGAATAATCCATATGACTTGAATTTAAGCAGGACTATATGGACATAAGAAAAATGTGAATACCAAGCACTTGTCCAGCTGCGTATTCTCACTCACCTATGGGATGGGAAATCACCTGCAGCACTTTATACTCAAACACGCAGCCAAAATCCTGGCTTAGCACGTGGAGAAAAGGCCAGACTTCGTGTAGCTTTGATTAAATCATCTTAATCCCTTCAATGAAAACTTCCTACTGCTGGCACAGGTCACTTTAACCATACAAATTACTCCACCAGCCAGCCTAAGCTTTTCCACCAGCTCCTGGAAAGAATTAAATAAACCCATGGTGCTCAAACCATCCCAGTGTTTATTTAAGAGCCTGAGCAAATAAACCAAATGTGAAAGTCATCCAGTAACTCAACAGCTCCAGACCCAGGAGGTGAGAAGCTGGAGGGACCTTCATATGCCAGAGTGTGTTTGTCAGCCTCACTGGGACCAGTCTAAATCCCTTTGAGAATGGGGTGGGTTTAGGCACTACAGACTGCTATGCCTTTATTAAATGTAGATACACAATAAATTTTACAATCCAGATCAGGTATTTCCTAACCCACCAACAGATATTCTCGGCTATTAAAACACCAAGCCTTGATTCCTTAGCAGGGCAGAAGCAGCAAGAAAAGTTGGGTTTGAAAAAAAAATAAATCCTTCCATAAAATAAAACAGGCTGGCAGAGCTGGGAATGTTCCCCTGGAGAAGGGAAGGCTCCAGGCAGAGCTCAGAGCCCCTGGCAGGGCCTGCAGGGGCTCCAGGAGAGCTGGAGAGGGACTGGGGACAAGGCCTGCAGGGACAGGACACAGGGAATGGCTCCCACTGCCAGAGGGCAGGGATGGATGGGATATGGGGAATTAGGAATTGTTCCCTGGCAGGGTGGGCAGGCCCTGGCACAGGTGCCCAGAGCAGCTGGGGCTGCCCCTGGATCCCTGGCAGGGCCCAAGGACAGACTGGATGGGGCTCAGAGCACCCTGGGATAGCAGAAGGTGTCCCTGCCCATGGCAGGGGTGGAATGGGATGGGTTTTTTTAAGGACCCTTCCAACCTAAAACATCCTGTGATTCTAGGGCTTTTTAAACACACTTTAATCTAGCAAAGATGACATGCAACCATTTTATTTTTGGAACAAATATTGATAATATAGAAACAATGCACTCATTGACACATTACACAGAATTTGTGGTTTGTGTCAATGCTGCCTTAGCAACAGTCTCACTACAATATCTTCATAATCCAAGCCCTGTTAGCATTTCTTTCTAGGATAAGTAGCTCTGGAGTGTTTGTCTGTGAGTCACTCTTGGTTCAGGGAAGGTCAAACTGCAGCCTCCCAACTCCTCAGCTACAGAGACAGATGTTCCTGCCTGGTGGGGGGAAAGATGGGGGTGTTGTCTTTTCTTCTAGTAAGGCAGTGCCTGACATGCAGATCTCTTGATAATCACTACAAAGAAACTCTTCCTTCAAAAAAATCAAGAACACCAAACAACAAATGCAACAGACAAATAGGCCAATAAAAAAATACCGCAATTGTGGACATCCGACCCAGCCAGCAGAGAACTAAACTCCCTAAGGGAAGGTGTAGCTGTAAAAATCATTGCTTGCATCCCTAGCCCAGCCATATGCACCTCTCCTATTGCCTCCAAAATGACTTTGAAAGGAGTTATTTTGGGACGGTAGTGGGGAAAAAATGAAATTCCATCTGTCGCAACAATTTGCGACAACAAAAACAAAGACAGTGGCTCAACACTAGTTATGCAAAGTTTTGAAATAACCCCTCACTTCACCAAGCTGAACATGACTGACAGGCCACCTCTCTACTAATCAACTCTAAAGAAAGTCCCAACTTCTTATTTAGGATTCAGTCACCACCAATCTTTCCTCACTCTGGCAATGTCCATAGGAAATGGCACTAAGATGAAGGAGGGTTTAGATTAGATATTAGGAAGAAATTATTTTCTACAGGAGAGATGAGGCCCTGGCACAGGTTGCCCAGAAAAGCAGTGCCTGCCTCTGGATCCCTGGCAGTGTCCAAGGCCAGGCTGGATGGGGCTTGGAGCAGCCTGGGACAGTGGGAGGCGTTCCCACTAATGGCAGTGGAATGGAATAATATGCAAGGGACTTTCAGGTGCCTTCTAACCCAAGTTAGTCCATGATTCTAAAAGTCTGCTTGCACTAACAAGGAACTGTGCACAAAATACTGCTGTGCTTGCCTGAGTTTATTAAGAAAAACAGGAAAGGAAAACGCTGTGCCTCATTCCACTTTCCCATTTAGCTTCCTACATTTTCACTTGATTATCTCTATTCACAACCAAGATGCCTTAAAACATTATTTATAAGAGAAACAAGCACCACCCGCAGTCCACACCCTTAAACCTGTAAGGAAAAATTCATTCTTGCCTCAAAATTGCTCAAACAAAGAAATGCCACTTCACTGTACCCTATGACGGAGCACTAGGAGAAGCACTTGAGTGGAGCCCCGCAGAGCAGGAACACCTAAGCCACGTCACACAGAGTGCTGCCCTGCAGCACGCTCCAACACCACTGCATGTCCATGCTCAGAAGCATTTCAAGGTGCTGAGATGACTTGGGTATCTACCAGGCTCTTTTCCTCTTGGATATATCTTTGTTCCAGGCCCAAAGCACCTCTTTGCCCTGCTGTGGGGCTGAGGAACATACACAGGTGTAGCAGAGGTACAACACCAAGGGCAATCTTGGTGTCAGCCCTCATTTCAGATACTTAACACAATAAATACCAAACTTCAGGTCAAAGGAGGAAATCCCAGCTGAATGTTTCTTAGACCTAACCACAGATCCATCAATGTATCATAAGGTCAGTACTTCCTCTCATCTCCTGTGCTTCAAATTAATCTGTCAGATGTAATTTATAGCACAAGGAACAAGAAGTGAAGCAATCAAAGAGATAAATTCTCTTAGACATATGAAAAATCCAAAGGTATCAGGCACTGGACAACAGCCTTCAGGAACCATTTTGTTCTTATGCTAAAATTATCTATGCAAATGTACAAATAAAAATTCATGGTTTCATGACAAAAATAATTTAAAATATGTCTGCACAAGGTTTCCTAGGAAATTTTAAAACTCCCACATCCAATTACAGAGCCCCTCCGAGTATCCCAAGTACCTGGACCAGGAGTGCTTGACCAGGTGAGGTTCCCATAGCCCAGGTAATGTAAACCCCTGTTACACCTGAACACACAGAGCTGTAACCTCAAAAAGGAAACATGATTGCCAAAGCAGAGGGAAAAGTGCTGCCCAGCTCTCAGAAGAGAGATGAGCCCTGGGAAGAAGTTGAGCTGTCACAGTAGTGTGTGACAGGGACAAGCAAGGGCAGGTTGGGGACCTAACTTGTTTTTCCCCTTCATCCCACCCGCGGCAACAGCTGCTTTCCTGCCTGCCAAGAGCTCTGCAGTACTATTCTGAGCTTTTTACATCTCATTATTTAATTTATTTATTAAAGGCTGATAGGGGAAAAGGGAGGCAAAACTTGCTCAAAGCATTTGAGTTTTATTTAGATTAAGACAGGCAGTTCAAACTGGCTCAGAGTCAAACGGTTCCACTAATTACAATCCACAGTGTAGAAAGAGTGGAAGCAGTTCCTGGTTAGCTGCTACAGCTGCAGAGCTCCTCACTCAGCGGCGAGTTTCTCATCTCAGCAAGGTTAACAAGCACAGTTTAAAGCACATGGCAATTCCCAAACCATGAAGTGGCATTTCCCAGGAAATTAGTCGATTTAAAACTGAGCCGTAAAATTAAAGCCCCTTTACTGCTCCCCATTAGTTAAATATTACAGGTGAGAAAGCAGCAGCTGGCACAGATACAACACCAGCAATGCCCCAGTGAAAGGAGCAATAGGAGTAACAGAAACAGAATCATTGGGGTAGGAAAAGCCCTCCAGGATCACCCAGTCCAACCTGTGACACCCCCACCTTGTCCGACAGACCAGAGCACCGAGTGCCACATCCAGGCCTTCCTTGGGCACCTCCAGGGACGATGGAGGCTCCACCACCTCCCTGGGCAGCCCCTGCCGCGGCCTGACCACCCCTTCCAGGAAGGAATTCCTGCGGGTGTCCAAGCTGAGCCTCCCCTGGCCCAGCCTGAGGCCATTCCCTCTGCTCCTGTCCCTGTTCCCTGGAGCAGAGCCCGACCCCCCCAGCTGTCCCCTCCTGGCAGGAGCTGTGCCCTCAGGGATTCTCCAGCCCCTTCCCAGCTCCCTCAGGGATTCTCCAGCCCCTTCCCAGCTCCCTCAGGGATTCTCCAGCCCCTTCCCAGCTCCCTCAGGGATTCTCCAGCCCCTTCCCAGCTCCCTCAGGGATTCTCCAGCCCCTTCCCAGCTCTGTTCCTGCCCTGGCCATGCTCCAGCCCCTCCAGGGCTCTCTAGAGCTGCCCCGGCAGTGCCAGCACAGGGACGGGCACTGCCCTGGCCCTGCTGCCACAGCCCTGGTGCCATCAGCCCCCTGTGCACCTGGGCACACCTGGGCTCATGTCCAGCCGCTGTCACAGCACCCCCAGGGCCTTTCCCAGCCCCTCTGGCACCTGGAGTGCTCCGTGAGTTTCCTGCACTCCAGAGCAGGACTCAGCACCCTCCCTTACTGCCCCTCAGCTCGGTGGTCTCAACCCATCAGTCCAGCTGCCCTGACCCCTCTGCAGAGCTTCCTGCCCTCCAGCAGACTGACACTTCCACACAGTTTCTTGTCATCTGCAAACATGCTAAGGGTGCACTCGATCCCCTCATCCATAAATAAAATAAAATAAAACCATCAATAAAATAAAATAAAACTGGGCCAAGACTGAGCTAGTACCTGTTGGTATCAGCTCAGCTAACCCTGACCCAAACCCTCCAAAGCAAGGAGGACAAGCAACATTTAGACCTTTGCCATCAACTCCACCATAAATCACATGATTTTTTTTGTTTGTGTTGTTGGGGGTTTTTTGGTTTTTGTTTGTTTATTTGTTTGTTTTTCTTTTTTTGTTTCCCCATCTCCCTAAATAACTGTCTGGTATTTCAGAGACAGAAAAGGCAAGAACTGATATGCTCATTTTTAAGATTTGGACCATTAATTTCAATGTTTAACTAAAGTCATCATTTTCCATGTGGGGGCAACAGCTTTAAGGCTGAATCCAAAAGTGTTTCATGACAGCAAACACAGAAAACCTTTGCAAGCCAACAGGGTTTTACAGGCAAAGACAATTATTAAACTCACCCACAGGACCTTTCACACCAACCCCTTAAACATCAGAGGGAAACAGGAGTCTTGCACAGTTCATACTAAATTTGCTGCTGCTTTGGAACTCAAATAAATGTAGTTACTATTTGCATGACACATTTGGTATCCCAGTGAGACACAGGATTTCATGGTGTCAGTGTTGGTTCCATAATGATCAATATGCAATTCCCTTATGGACAAAAGCCGTGGCTGATGCATTTATTAGGAGTTTGGTCTGAGCGGTCTCTTGCCTGTGATCCTCACTGCCACACACTGAACCCAAAAGCAGATATTTTCCCAGGATTCTCCATCCTCTTTTCTCTGGAGACAAAATTATTTCTACATGAGCAGTGCTGTGACTTGTCAATAAGCACAGGCTGCTCTGCCAGACAAACGACCTCACCCAGCCACTAATTTGCTGCAGAGCACTTTGCATCCTGCCTATCCCAGTCACATTTCCACAATTCCCTAACACAGAGGCACTGGCAAGAGGAGGATTTTATGAAAGACTCAGTGTAGTGAAGCATTACATAAAAAATAAATGTTAATGCAAAACTTTTGCAAGGTAACTAACAGAATCACTTCAGGACTGCATTAAAAACAACCACTTTTTAACCCTAAAAATAAGTCAAAAATTATTTATCTAAATAAATGTAGGGGAGGAAAAAACAGTAAATTGCAAACATGACTTACTGACATTTCACAAAACTTTAACCTCACTTCTGCACAGTTTCCACCATTCCACACCAAAAATACAATGTTCCATATGCGGTTTTATCTGAATCCAGTGGTTGAAATTAGTGTTTCAATCCTCTAAGCACAAACTTCATCACATGAACAGTGACTACACATCACACAAGGCAACTAAGCTGGGAGAACAGAATTTACAGCTGAAAGCTGGAAACATAAAACCTTGTGCTTCAAAAAAAAAAAAAAATCAAAACACACCAAGCAAGAAACAAACACTACAACATTGTAAGGAATGGAAAAAAATTACTTCCTGCAAGTTAATTTTATATATCGAAGAACACCTTAGAAGCCTTGTGAGGCTCACAAAGAGTCATGGTTGTCAGGATTCCTCAACCAGTGGGTTTGGGGTGAACTTCAGCTCCAGACAGAAAGCAGAATGGGAGACACCCCCAGCCTGCTCTGCTGTCAGCAGCTCTCCATGAGAAGTGGTAACACACGCACATTGTTTTGCTTTAATTTATTCCATCTGAGGCTGCTGTTCTATATTAAGAGTGTGACAAGCCTTTATATGTCTAGTTAAATTTTAATATAAAAATATTTTTACCATTTGAGAAAAAGCTGACAGGGTGACAATTAAGAAATAAAGTATCCACCTGCTCCCAGTGAACTAGAGAGCAACATGTAACAAAAAAGAATAAAAAATATTTTTAAAACAACTTAATAGGTTTTTAAAGGGAAGATGGCATGACAAAATGTTCTACAATTACTGACTTCCAGTTTCTAATCTGAGTAGATGTCACTGGGCTGTGAAGGGAGAGATGAAGAGGATCATGGAATGATTGGTGCTGGAGTGAATCATCAACGTCTCTGGATTAAACAGGAGGACTTGTTCCACTTCAAAAATTACCTTCAGTAATTGAAAAAGTAATTTCAGTGTACCACCCATGAGGCACTGTGGAATGAACACCACCCGGTTCCTAGACTGGTAAGAAACACCTGCAGGCCAAGAGCATTTGCTGATCAACAGACATAAAAAACTTAAAGAGAAATGACAGAGCGCCTAAAAACAAAAACCAGAAAAATCCTCTTCACAAACACGTGATTATAAAGGAACCAACTGATCAGAGAGTGATGATATTACCCAGGAGATACTCCTACCAGGGCTTTGAACCATAGTATCATTTTTCCTCCTTCTCCTCTCTGCCTTTTTCCTTTGTCTTCCCAAATGCATCATGCTGACAAGTAACAACCATTCAAAGAACTAATTACTGTTTCTTGGTCTTTCTTTTTAATGTAATTCCATCTTGAGAGGCTTTTTCTGTAAATCTCCGTGAGTGGGAAGCCACCTCAGCCCTGTTCTGTCACTCCATTGCCCCTGCTCTGCCCAGATGATGGTGTGATCTCTGCATCCAGGTTGCACAGTGGCATCATCAGTGATGTAAGAAGTGCACATCTCTTCACTTTTCCATGAATGAAAATACTACATCAGGTTCCAGTTCCAACTTCCTACCCTCTCCTTTTCTTGCACAGTGTGAGAAACACTCACCAAGAGAAAGAGAACAAAGCTGAAAGAGAACAAAGTCATCGAAGCAAAACTACTTATTAATATAAACCCGGCAGCTGTGACAGGTGCATCTCACTGAGGAGGCACACCTCCCCCTAAAATGTACAAACCTTTACGCCCTTCTCCACTCAGGGGTGTCCCTGTCCCTTCTCCCACTGCCTGGGTACTCAGGAACTTACATTCTTTCTGACCTAACTGCACTCCAACCCTCCCCTGGAACAAACATCACTTGACTCCCCTTTTCCTCCCTGCCACGCTCCCTCCTGAGCCCTAGCCTTGTGCCAGCTACATCTTTGCCTACGTGACATTACGTATGCATTCTTATAGCTGAAGCAAAACATTATTTTACCCCCCACAATCCACCCCCTTTTTATTTATCACCTTTTTGCTGAGGCCCTTGGTTTGGTTATCTGTCTGGCCAGTGTGGGCTGGGCCCTGTTTGCAAAAAGGTTCTATTCACACGTAACAGCTACACTCCAGACCTGTTATTTTGCAAACTCGTGTTTATGCTGAGATAGGCTTATTCCAAAATTTCAGGCCTTGGTTTCCTGCTGAGGTGCATAGCTTTACTCTAGCTTGTGTAAAATAAGATGTAGGTCGTCTTCTGGTTTCGCTCTTTTCTGATCTCGCCTCCTTGGGACCATGATCTTCTGGGCTTCTATTCTTTGACTAGCAGCTGCTAGGTTTGGGATCACTGGCATTCTGATCACCTGCATTTCTTCTACTACACTAGCAATTAACCTGAATTCCTGTTAAAAAACAGGGAATAAGACAAAGTATAAGCAATAATCCAGCAAAGGCACATAATAGAAAGAAGCCCATCTTTCTCCATCAGGTTTTCCCAAACAGGTTATCCCAGCACTGAGAACCCCACAGTGTGTTCCATTTCTGTACTGGCACATAGGCAAGCTTTCTGATGTTTGAGCCTATGTTCCTAAATTTTGGACAATCCAGTAGGTTTGTGTTCCACCAGGGATCCTTTCCTGACATTTTGTAGGTTTATCAGAACAGTATGCCATACTGAGCCAGAGATGATGGGTGAAACCCCATTAATTTTTTCCAGCAACTTTCCAGGTTCTATGGCATTTAATGCAACAGTCAGCTAAAACAGGGTTTACTAGGACTAAAATTATAATCCAGGCAATAAAATTTAAATTATTCATTTCTGGGACAGATTATCTTTTAAAGGTTAATTTTAGAGGGTTACTTCTTTGTACTACAGTCCAGTCCCTGGGAGGTGACTCCACTGGTCCTTTAATTCAGATTGCATGTGCCCACCCTCCCTCTGTAGTGTGCACTGCTGTCTCAATTCCCAAGTGTATTGGAAAGGGACCTTCCCATCTCAGTGTCAAGTTTCCAAAATTATACCAACATTCAATCTCCCAGTTTTACCTGATGCATGTAAATGTCCAGGGCTGATGTTTGGGGCAACAACCCCTTTCTTCTAAGATCTGCAAAAGACAGCATTATTGCCTGCAAATAATTTTTGAGCGACAGGCCATTTGTTCCAGGAACTGGCAGCCTTTCCTCCCTTTCTAGAAAAGGGAATCCAAACATTTCATAAGAAGAAACTCCATGTCTATGTCAGGGGCTGCTAGGATCAGCAGGGTGTGCCTTCCCCTCTTCCCAGTGTCACGCTCTGCAGAGTCAGAGGTCAAGTTTCCCAGACAATTCCCCAAATTGCGAGAAACACCCCCTCACCAATAAAGCTGAAAGAGAACAAAGTCATTGAAGCAAAACTATTTATTAATATAAACATGGCAGCTGAGTCAGGTGCTAGCTACATCTTTGTCTACATGACATAAAGTATACATTCCTATGGCTGAAGCGAAACATTATTTTATCTCTCACAACAGAATCATGAAATGGTTTGGGTTGGAAGGGACCTTGAAGCCCATGCAATTCCAAACCCCCACCATGGGCAGGGACACCTTCCACTAGCCCAGGGTGCTGCAAGCTCCGTCCAACCTGATCTTGGACACTTCCAGAGATGGGGCAGCCACAGCTTCTCTAGGCAACCTGTGCCACCGCACCACCCTCATCATAAAAAGCTTCTTCCTTATTTCTAATCTAAATCAACACTTGTCTCTGTTTGAAGCCATTCCCCCTCATTCTGTCTCTCCAAAAGTCCTTGTGTCCAAAGTCTCTCTACATCTTTCTTGTCAGCTCCTTCCAGTTACTCAAAGGCCACAATTAGGTCATCCTACAGCCTTGTCTTCTCCAGACTGAACAATCCCAATTCTCTCAGCCTTTCCTCACAGCAGAGCTGCTCCATCCCTCTGATCATCTTGGTGCCTCCTCTGGACTCACTCCAAAAGCTCCAGGTCCTTCCTGTGCTGGGGCCCCAGAGCTGGAGGCAGCTCTGCAGGTGAGAATCCCCTCCCTTGGCCTCTCTTTTAACCCTTATCCTCCTGTTCAACACTTCACCAACTGCTCCCCTTCCATACCTGTAATATGAGAAGGAGCCTGATTAATTCCATGTCAATAGAAATGGCAGAATGGAAAATTAAACTCTCAAGATTTCCTGACTACCACACACAGGTGAAAAGTTCTTCATAGGTCATACAGTGCAGTCCTGCTCTGGGTGGTGCCATTGAATCAAAGAGGCTTCCAAAGCCCTGACTGCACCTATTTATCTCTTTCAGGTGCCTTCATCCTAAATGATGCTTGTAACACATCCAACACACGTATATACTGTATTTTAAACAGTATCACTTAGAAACGGCAAATCTACCTAGCAATTTCTGACTGTGTACTATCATTCTTTCACACATTCTTAAATTTTGATCTCAAGGTCAGACTGATAGGTCTAAAGATAGCAAATAATCTTTCCCTCAATTTTTTTAAATCACTACTGCACAAACCAAAGACTCAACTAATGTTACTTTCTATTACTAGCTCTTCACCTTCTTCACCCTACTTTTAAAACTGCTCTTAAAAGATTATCCATACACCTGCTCAAGGGTAAAATTCAATTATAATTAGATGAAGAAAAGGCTTTAAAAGTGAATTAACGATATAGAGGATACAATAAAACTTCTGAAAATGTAATCAAAGCATTAAGATTAAAAGAGTAGCAATGAAAAAGGCAGAAAATCTCATTTGAACCAGTGAATGTCATCAGTATACAAACAATCAGGACAAAGTACAACATGGACTATTTTAGGGGCAACACAATGCAAATGTTATGACTAGGAGTCCTACAAACTGCCTCGGTGCATGTAAGTACCACAAGATGTAAACACATGTCCCATGTTCTCACCTCCAGGGCTCGGGATGGGCTCTGCAGTTTAACAGCCAGCTTGGGCAAGGACTCGCCATTCTCCAAAAGCTGGGTGTGGAAACAGCTCTCTAAAAGCACGTTCAGATTGGCAGGTAAGACTCTGATGACATCAGTCTGACAGCACCCAGCCTGTCTGCAGGGGCTGCAAAGCACCTCCTTGTACCAATCAATTCAGCATCACAGCTGTTATCCACTTCATAAATCAGTCCTGTAATTCTATCCTGTATTAGTGCACTTGGAGAGGGAAGTGTGCTACAACCCTTCTGAACTTAAACTTCAGTGAAAACACAGAAAACAACTCAAGGTACAAACCATGACTGTGGAAAAAAACTAACTCAAAAAAAAACCCCAAACCAGACCAAGTGATGCACAGCAATTTCGTTTCCCCATTTTCAATCCTGTTGCAGTTGTTGCCACTGGTTTGCTACTGATATCACCAGGAAGCAAGGACAGCAGGGAAGATTGCTGTACTGGGTTTGGCTTTATTTCCACATGAAATCACACAATATCCTGAGCTGGAAGGGACTGACAAGGATCACTGAGTCCAACTCCTGGCTCTGCACAGGACACCCCAACAATCCCACCCTGAGCCCGAGGGCATTGCCCCAGCGCTCCTGGAGCTCTGGCAGCCCTGGCACCACGACCATTCCCTGGGGAGCCTGGGCACTGCCTGAGCACCCTCTGGGGGAAGAGCCTTTCCAGATCTCCACCTAAACCTGCCCTAACACAGCTCCAGCCATTCCCTCGGGTCCTGTCACTGGTCACAGAGAACAGAGACCAGAGCTGCCCCTCAGGAGGAAATGCGGTTCACAGTGACCTCTGACCTCAGTCTCCCCTTCTCTCCTGCAGTAATACTTCTGAAGATGCCCTGGAATAAGACTGCAGGTGACATATTGCCCCATCTACCTTTAGTTCAGTGCCCATTTAGAACAAACATGTCCTGCGCAGTCTATGGATAGGGTTCCTCAAAAGGCAGCTCATAACATTTTATTTACATTTTTAGATCCTAAGCAGGGTTTAATTTCAAAATCCCACACCTGAAAAGTTTGGGTTCAGTTTACTCTGTGTGTCCGGGAATATCTCAAACAGTATTCAACGCCAGCAATGTTTCAAGATATTTTACTGTATAATCAGTAGGACCTTTGCTACCAAGATCAGGATGAGATGATAGATAATATACTTCATATTACATATATCAAAACTACTTTGTACAACTATTTTACCCTGCTGACCTGTTCTGTTTTCTCCTTAGCTCCACTACTTAAATAGAATACCATATATTAAGGAACATAAGTGACATGCACAATAATTACTTTGACTCCACATCTCAGAAATCATAGAGCTTTACCTACATTACATATGTTTTACACATACTATATGCAGAAGTAGCTGCCCAAAGAAAGAAAATTTCAAAACTTACCATTCCTACTATTTTCACTCCTTGCAGAAGTTACAGCGACACACAACTCACCAGGGCCAAACTTCTCCTGAGTTTGTTTTTAAAGACCTAATAATGAACATGTACAACTTATAAGAAGATCTTATAAAAGGACCTGAAGTCATTAGAGGAGAACCGCTGCTGAAATGTGAGTCAGTCATGAGAAAGGGAAAAATATGTGTGTGTGTATATATTTTACTCCATTAAAATCATAGCTATCTGGCACTTTTTTAATTTAATTGGAGATTAAAGGGAAAGCATCTCATGCCAAGTCACAGTCCTGACCTGCCATTAATCTTCAGCAGATCAACAGCCCAGCCTGTAAAAGGGCTTCCAACACTCACTCTGGCCATCAGGCATGGCACCTTTTAACTGCTCTTATAACGTGTTTAAATTAGGAGAATTTAAAAACTTTCCACAATGCTTTCTGAACTCAAAGCGGGTGCTTTTCTTCTTCAGATATGACAGTTACCACAGAGATCATCCACAGTGGTTTATCTCCTCCAGCATTGATAGGTAGTGGCCTTCATCCACCTACTTTCATATTTTCAGTGTGTTACAAAACACTAAGGAAACATCAATTTCAGTTGTGTCTATAGAATCCTGTTAATCTCCCTAAACCTGAACAGAAAGATTTCCTTCAGTCAATGACAGAAGTTGATTTATTATTTATTGAATTTACTACAGAAATGCGAGACAGCCTTGATGCCCAGAGAGCCCCGCAAAGCCTAACCATGAAGGGCTCAGGCTTCTGCAAATTTATAGCTTTAAATCAATACAAAAGATATGAAAAATTCAAGTGCAAACAAAAATCAGTAGACACACACATGGTTGTCTCCTACAGAATTTCTTCTTCAAATCCACAGGTAAAAAGCAAGGAACCCTATGGACACAGGCTGAGAGAGCTGGGCTTTGTTCAGCCTGGAGAAAGCTCCAGGAAGAAATTCGAGCACCTTGCAGTACCTAAAACAGCTCCAAGAGAGCTGGAGAGAGACTTTGGACAAGGACATGAAATGACAGTACAAGAGGGAATGCTGTCCCACTGACTGCAGACAGGGTTACATGGGATATTGGGGAGAAATTTTTCCCTGTGAGGGTGTAAGGCCCCGGCACAGGGTGCCCAGAGCAGCTGAGCCTGCCCCATCCCTGGAAGTGTCCAAGGCCAGGCTGGATGGGGCTTGGAACAACCTGGGACAGTGGGAGGTGCCTTTGCCCTTGGCAAAGTGGAGAACAGACGGATGAAGTTACATCAACCCACAAGGAAAAGGGCAAGCACTCCCTTCATGTTCCCTGGGAGAGCCTCCAGCCCAGCCAATCTCACTGGCACTGGTGAAACCCACGTAGAACCTCTACCGCAGGGCACTGCTTGAGGAGCCCAGTCTACAACTACACAGTGTGAGTCACCAAACCTTCATGTCTGCACTCATGCTTCAGTTCTACCTGCCTTGGGATACTGGAAATCAGTGGGATTTAGACAGTGGGAATATAGCAAAGGATGTCTCCTCCAGCACCACATCCTAGCTAATGCACACACATCTTGCACTGCAAGCAAGCAAAGCTCAGGCACAGAAGCCACTCTGATGCCTCAACCAGCTTTGATCTGATAACACAATTTCCACATTGCAATTTCTTGTCTTTCCATATCACATGACAAATTCCCGTAAGTGCTGAATAGAGAAATTAAGATTACATTTAAACTCCATCACTTTTAACACACAATATCTTTTTTCATCAGCCTCAGTAAAGATGATTTAGGCATATTTATAGTAACATTAACCACATTTCTTCTGTAGGGCAGTATTATTCTCAGAATAGACAACTGAATACCAGTTGCCATCCAAACTGTCATTAAAATATGCTTCCAAACCTCCAAATTCCTATGTAGAGTCATCATCAGAACATCTTTAGACCATATAAATAATTTGCCCTAATTAATTGATTAAGAAACTGAACCAAGGGGATTAAATGATGAACTGCATTGATTCCTGAAGTCTGTTATCACCTGTTCTCAAGGGAACAGTAAAGTTAGAGGCTATAAAGTCATTTCAGCTTTTCCAGCCGGACCACACATTCCTGTTTCTACCAGAAATTCAAATCCCCATCCTCTCACATTCAAACATCAAACTTGCATAGAAATTGTTATTGTACCCTTCACATAAGGGAATTCTGCTGGTACTGACATTTGCCTGCTGTCCCAGAAATTCTTATCAGCTCAGGTACTGAGAAAAGCTGAAAATGATCCACAAATTACTGGTTTAACATGCTTTCAGTAGCACTAGAGTTTTCTTTGGGCTCATCACATAAATTCAGATAAAACAAGTTAACAGACTATCAGAGTATCCACATGAAAATTTAAAATTCCAGTAATATTAATATGGATGTTTCAGAAAAAGTGTGCATAGGCGGGAAGTCAAATCCTGGTTTTGACTTTGAACCACATCCACACCTCCTCAAAATGATTCATCCTCCAGAAGTTGAACGAGGGCACACTTAAACACCCATTGCTATTCCCAAAATGAAAACCAGTAACTTTAAAGAGTCGCTGCAACCTGTGCTTGTGAGAAAGACACTGACTGACCCAAATTTATAGAGCTGCCTGTTACGTGTTTCAGTGTAATAAATCAATCCCTTAACTAAAGTGCACTGACACACTGTCAAACAAGGAGGCAGCAACTATACATAAATGCAGATGCAAACAGAGTGTGTCTTGAACAACGATACATTTCAACTTTTTCAACAAAACTAAAAGCAGCTCACCTGACAATTCTGCCTGCTCCTGATCTCCCCTTGAAAAAAATTAAAATTCAAATCACCAGTGACCTCCAAACTAATTATTTCTCACTATATTATTTGGAATTCAATACTTCATTTCCAGCAAGCCAGCAACATCAATCTATGCTCACAATTTGGATACAGCAGTATACTTTTTTTTAGCAGCACTAAAATCCTTAATAGGAAACAATGCTGGAGTTTTCCCTGGTTATTAGGCTTTTTTTTCTTGTAGCACTGGCCAGCCCAGTCAGCACTTCAGTTCCACACTACTCTGCAACTCAGGTCTTGCAAAGGCTGGAAATCTTTGCAGCGTCACCTTTGATGATTTCACACAAGATCAAAGTATCTAGCAAGCAGACACTAGAGACCTAAGCTCTGAAATCACTATAAAATTCAAGTGACACTCTCCACTCTGGATTAATGGGAGATTGACTGTGTAAATTAATCATTAAGCAGACAGGCGCACAACTCTGGTAGGAAACATGTTGCACCTTGCTGCAAAAAACATTCACAAAACCACCCTGAAAAGCTTATTTTAGAGGAACTCAAACATGTTCTTGATCGTAACAAGCAATGAAATCTAAAAGCTGTGCCCAGGGTAAACCTGAATCATAGATTTTCCCTACATAGTGCAATTACTTTCAAGATATCTGGAAGCAGTGACATGACACCAACATGTGAAAAACGACTAAACTGTGGCAGGAAAGAGATGACACAAGCACAAAGAAACTGAAGGAAAAAACCAACCAAACAAACAAAAAAACCAACCCCACAAAACAAAATAAAACCACCAAAAAACAAAAACAAAACAAACAAACAAAAAGAAAAAAACCACTGAAGCCACTCAATACACAGCTAATCCACTGCAAGAGTATTTTTTTTAATTGCAATGACTGAAAACTAAATAGCTTTTAATCACAAAGTAATTAAAGACATTCCTTCCCTTTGTCATTAAAAATATTAAACCCAACCTAAATTTTCTGAATGGAAAAATACCTCTCACTTTCTGTATTTGAGTTTACAAAAGGAGTTTACAAAAAAAATGCTAATTCATCTGTGCCAAGCTTCTTATCCTTTGAGTAGACAAGCACCACCTTCGAGACAGATATTAAATTTTCAAGCAATACAAACACTAATAAGAAAGTCTTCCAAAGAGTGTTTTCCTAGCACAACTTTCTTTTTTTTTTCTTTCAGCTTATAGAAACTAGCAAAGAAAAAAAAAAAGGTTTCTGAGAATCAGGAAACAGAGGGCAAAGGCAAATAATAGAAAATCTGGGATTTTCAGCACTGTATTTGTACATCCTGCATAAAGCTGAGCAGCACTGTCACGTGGTAAAGGTCATTACAGATAATTTTCATCCCAAAGATGATGTGCAACGCCCTGTACCTACATGAAGCAACAACCTCCTATTTAAATTTCAGCAACATGCACTGAGCACACCCGAGCTAAGTTTGTGTACAACAGTGCTTTCACTTCTGCAGCTGTGAGCCCAGCAGGCACAGCAGGGAATAAAAGGTAGTTTACACACTGGAAAACCCTTGGCTGGAATGCCCAGACCACCACTGTCAGCATGGTGTCCCTTAAACCAGCTTAATTCCACTTCTGCATTTTCAGGAAACTGAAAATTCTGAATCTGGTGATACTGCGGGAAACTTGTTTTAGCAAGTGAAGCCACAACCAAGACCAGGAATATTTTCCATATCCTGGGGTATCCAAGAAGTACTTCAAACAATCTGTTCTGATCAGCTGCCCCTCTTTAGCAGGAATATTGCTCAATTCATCAGTAAAACATTGAAATTCTTCTTCATCATGCAAGATGCACTAAGACACTTATTATCAGCCCAAAACAGAATCCATTTTCTTTCAATTATTCTCCAAATCCTCCACAATGCCAATGTCCCAAATTTAGGTTATCAGATTGCTACATAAAGCTTGTTCTGTGTGCAATTAAGGGTTCTTAACAACCCTAATGATGTCACAACTCTGCAATAAGGACAGAGCCCTTACATTCTGAATATCCCAAGCATTTCCCATTCAAGCCCAAACCATGCCTGGAATCATCTGTATGCAGCACACATCCACCAAAACCCTGCAAGCAACCTGTCTCTCCATCAAATAAATATTTACTTTAAGCAAAAGGAGGAAAAGTGACAGTCTCAAGTAGACCTAAAGGAACTTCTGCAAGGATCAGCCATGAACAAAGCAAGGGAACAAAAGCAGGAAACAAAAAGCAAACATCCTTACTGCTCCAATGTTTTGGTGACTAAATGAGTATTTCATTCAAAACTGTGCACAAAAGCAAATTATCATCTCTGTTCACTGCTATAAAATTGATCACCAAATATTCCAGCCCAGCTTCCAAGATGTTGCAGTGGTTTAATGGGCAGATGTGAACATGTGGCTGTGCAAGAACAAAGCGCTGGCACAAACTCCTGTGGTCCTTCTTACGGTGAATTCCAGTTTGGAGCAGCCCCCTCCTCCCCCAAAACTACTTTGCTTTGGCCTGTTTTAGTCTGTTTTTTTCACTATGCTTTAGAAGATGTGATTTAAAAGCTCCTACTTGCAGGGAGTATTTTGAGTGCAGGAAAAAAGAAGCAAAGCTCTATCTGGTCAAGAAGGTAATTCTAAGTGCTCTGCTTAGAACTTCAAATCAGAAAATAATTCTTCAAGGAAACCATTCAAGAAAAGAGGACCCAAGGGTATCCTAAATTAATACAGTAAGACAACAGCTTGGTCAGCAGCAGCATTACCTAAATATAGGATTTTCAGCATGGATTTCATAAACATGTTAGGTGCAGGAAGCTCAGGGTTTGAAATCTGATTGCTCACAAAAGCTTCAGAGGAACAAGCCAGGAAAGTCAAATCCATCACCTACATTTCAAATATTCTTTAAATTTATCAGGACATGGGATGAAAGGATCGCTGGTCCTAGATTTTTTTTTAATTAAAGAAAACAACTGTGAAAACAGTGCTAATTTCAGTCATTTTTTAGTATTTCAACAAACACCCGGTTGGACCTGAGCTTATTTTATTCGTTTCCAAGGGAAACTGTGGCTGCCCCATTCCTGGAAATGCTCAAGATCAGGCTGGACAGGGCTTGGAGCAACCTGGTCTAGCAGAAGGTATCCCTGTCCACGGCAGGGGGTTAGAATGAGAAGAGCTTTAAGGTTCCTTCCAACTCAAACCATTCTGTGATTACTTTGCATCCAAAACGGAAGGAACAACTGAGACTGAAATACTGTAAAAATCTAGAGCAGTGTCAGACAAGTGCTAAGGGACTCAGGCAGGTATTCCCTGATCCTTACAGAAACAGAGAAATGAGACAAATGGTGACCGCTGCAGATAAGGAGGCGTTCTAAGTCCAAGTCAGTGATATGTTCCTGGATTTGGCAGGCACAGGAATGTTATCCTTCATCTGCTCTGTTTCAGGAGGTCTCATGCTCAGACGTGCTCAGCAGGAAGACAGGAACAGGACAGGACGTCTCTCTCTCACACATGGAGCGTTCAATAATTCCAGCCACTAAAGCTCCAGCAGGCAAGGCACTGGATGTTTGTGAGGCAGAGATGATGGGGAGGATCCAGCATGAGCTGTTTTGTCTGACTGCTCTGAATTTTGCACTACTGCCTCCTTACTATAAAGCAGACTGAAAATAGGCAGTGAGCTTATTGCAAACATTAACAAAACCTCCTGCAAGTCAAATATTTATGCGGCTCGTTTAGTGCATGGCAAAAACTGCAGAACAACTCAGATATTTCAAAAATACTGAATTATTTCACAGGTGAAGTTTAGTTCTTAAAACAGCCCTGGTAAAATATCAGGTTGTCCAATAAAACAGTGAGAGGAACAATAACAAAGAATTCAGATTAAATATTACCCATGAGTTTCTCAATGAACAGATCATTTAAACAAAATCATGGAATGCTCTGGGTGGGAAAGCACCTCAAAGACCTCCTTCACCTTCCACTAGACCAGGTTGCTCCAAGCCACAAAATAGGTAATATTTATATATTATATACATGTGTGGATAGACGGAAATAAAGATACGCATTCATGAGGATATCCACACATACCTCCAAGAACTAAATAAAAACATATAACTGTTCTTTTTTTCTCAGTGCATTCATTAAAATTGGTGATGTTTAAGTATTTCTTACTCAAATAGCTTCTTTTTTACCAGTGCACAGTGTTTGAGCAAGTCTTTCATTAAGCAGCATGGAAGAGAAAATCATTTTAAAGCACAATAATACCCTAATGAAAAGGGAGGAACAGAATGGGGATCAGACACAAATGCAGGCCCCAGATCTAATTTGATGCACTTAAACCGATTTGATTCAAATTGCCAACATCTTTGGATCTATTAAGCATCTTCCTGACCTTCCTAAATCTACAAACTGCCTCAGGTAGCTTCTTAAAGACAACAGTTTGTATTTAAGCTTTTGACCAGAAGTTCCTATTTATTTAACAAAGAGAATTGTGATCGTTCTTTTCCAGCTCACAACTCTCTCAGGTAGTGATTTACACAAACCTAGCGATAAAATTCCTATTCACTGTAATATTCTTTGGCCAAGCACACTCTATTACCACCAAGTCCTTCATAACATTTAATCAGCAACACGTAACTGCTCCCATTATATTACTAAAAAGGGAGTTTAAAGGATACACTCTAATCTGTTTTTTACTCCACAACTGTCAGGTTGCATGGTTAAGTCCTGCTTAGTATTTGCCATCTCCCACCACAAAAAGAGTATTACCATGAAAGGAGCACTAGTGCCTTTACACACAAAATCCATATTCCTGGAATAATTTGGTATTTCATTATATAGTCAAAATATTATTTTCAGTTACAATCAAACATCAAACTGCCCATCAGTGAGCCTACATACACAATCCACATACACTAACTGTTCAATAAGTCAATCATTATCCTGAATTTGTTAATCCAACCCTCTACAATCTCAGGATAATAAATGGAAGCGAACCAGAGGTCATTTCTTGCTCTGTGCTTTGCTTGCCTTGTCTGGTGAGGAGCAGCTGGGGGAGCTGGGAGGGCTCAGCCTGGAAAAACTCAGGGTTAGAATGAGAAGAGCCATTCTCATTCACTCCTTAGAACTCACGGACAGAAGGGTGCAGCCAGGGGGAGTCGAGTTCTGCTCCCAGGGAACAAGAGACAGGACCAAGAGGAAATGGCCTCAAGTTGCACTTTTGGTGCAGGGGTTAGACTGGATACCTGGGAAAATGTCTGCATGGAAAGCTTGGCCAGGCACTGGAGCAGACTGCCCAGGAAAGTGGCTGAGTTCCTGTCCCTGGAAGTGTTCAAAAGCATGTGGGTATGGTTAGTGGCGGTCTTGGCAGTGCTGGGGGGCAGCTGGACTGGATGATCTTAGAGGGCTTTCCACCTTCAATTCCATCTGCTAATTAGACAGCTGCCTGACAACTCAGTTTAGGCAGGATGAGAGGTTGAGTCAGTGAGCTGCAGACAATGCTTTGAAGAGTCTGTTAACAAAGTATGCAGCCTCTTTTTGATTGTACAATAATCAATGCTGCTAATTTCACTCTCAAGTTTGAAGCTCCCACTGCTCCAAATGCTATCTCAGGATGCTACTGCAGCTCTGTGACTAGGGAATTTCCCATCCCTCCCAGCAGCAGCTCCTCTCCTGCCCATATCATGGCAGCTGGAAGCCCACGGCAGCCTCCAGCCAGCCCAGAGCCCTCTGGAGGCTTACACTGAAATAGAAGACACAAGCACATCAGGCACATTCTGTGTTTTCTGTTTTAGCTTCCATTAACACCAAGATTTTTATCTTTGAACAACTAAAGTGGCTGGTTCTTAGAAAAAAGTCACCTGAAGTCCTTCCTAAATCAGCCTTCCACCTCTAAAAAGCATCACTGATCTGGAGTGTGTTACTCATACATCTAGCTGCAGTCTAAAAAAAAAGATTTCCCAGGGAAAAAGGGAAACCGAATATTAGAAGACTGCAACTCGATGCTACAATGTTCATCCTTCACTGTGAACAGAAGATGTGAGAGGTCAGTAGGTTAGTGAAGCACAAGGTGTAACTTTACAGTGTAAATGAAAACAGTCAATGCCACAAATACAGTCATCATATACATCTAGATAAGATAGGATGATTAACATGCCAAATTTAATTACATCTCTCAGTCCAGCTGATAAGCACATAGAATACACTGCGCTTAGAAAATAATTTTCACCTGCTCTTCTACTTCCCATTTGTACCTACAGCATCTAATAACACATTAAGTCCTTTAAAGCCAAACTCTTGACAACCGTGAACCAAACAAAAACCTCCTGCGGAGCCAATTCTGACAGGAGACAGAGCAAACTCAAGGGATGTGAAAGAAGATACATGACTGCAAAACTATGAACACTGCTTGTTCGCATTTCTCAGAGCTCCAAGTTTAAAAACATTACTAGAAATTCCAACTCCTTAATAAACTAATAAACAGACAAACCATCTACAGAGAAAAACATGTATTATATCTTCAGGCTACATTTTAGACTAGAATTATATGTGAGAAAGAAAAAAAGTTTTATCAAAACAGGTAAGAGGATAAAAATTGAGGTTCTATTAGCAGTGAATATATACCAATTCTTTTTTTTACTTGGCATTACTATTTGGAAAAGAAGTCTCTCAAATCAAGTCCCCTTAAAACCACAAATATCCTGAGTTTCTTCAAGAGAGTAACAGGTATGAGGCTATTAATAAGGCTTCTGTGCTGCTTTAGCTAACTTCAGGAGCTCTGTTCTCCTTGAGAACAGAACTCTTGAGGACTCGGCACAGCTCGGCGTGGCTTCAGGGCTATTGCTAGCAAGCATAGGTGATTGTCAGCTCTAGTGAGATTCAGCTCGGGATTTCAGCTTGCTTGCTTGGTGGGGTTAGCCCAGGGCGAGAGGCACAGTGGACGAGAGAGAGGAGAAGAGGCGACGGAGATTCTGCAGGGATGACTTTATTGATGCGAAGAGACTGTTCAGCACTCGTTCCCACAAGTGGGCTAAAATGTCCCCCTTTTATAGGTTTTAGGAGGATTGAGATTTGGACTAATGGCAAGGGGTTAAAGTCTTAACTTATAGGGTTACAGGGATATGCTCTAGGGTGGGAGTTAGGAAGTGAGGGAGTAAAATGCTGATTCAATTCTTCCAAGGAGCCTTGCTTGTGTCCATAGAGACTGCTACATGAGGCTATTCCTTAAAGCATTCTCCCAGCTAAAAGAAAATACTTTCCATGACAGTGGCAAAAAGACATTAAAAAGGCAGGTCCGGACTTCCAGGGCTTGCCTAGCCTGGAATTGTTTCTATGCAAAACTCCATTCAAACGGTTTGCAATACACACACATCTACAGACTGACAATAAATATGAATAGAAAAATTAAAGTATTTTTCTTCCATGAGTTCAGGTTATATAGACAGTTACCCTCCTCCCAAATCAGTAAGGAACATCATCGAAGGGTGCTTGGTACTTTCAGCAACTCCCCAAGAAAGCAGTCACTGCCTAGGACAATCATCCTTTTCTCATTTCCTTCTTTTCCAGGAATCAGCCCTGCCAGGGAATTCACCTAATGCATGCAGACACACACACTGGCTCTCTCACTGACACAGCTGACGAATCCAAGGCAGGTAACCATCTTACAGAAATAAATCCTTGCCATAATACAGAAGCCAGGGAGCATCCTTAGCCTATTCCTATGAAGATTTTCATTTTCTCATCCAGTGGGATACACCTCAGACACACAACCCAACCAAGTAACTCAACACCAGAAGAGCTGGCCCCAGCACTGCAGAAACGCACTTTCCATCAGCATATAGGCCAAAAATCACTGTCCTGTGCAGACACCCCTCATTCCCACACACAGTTGTTTGCACTTGGCCTGGACCAGTGCAGAGCCAGAGAATTCCATCCCCCTGCCCAGAGCCCTCCTTTAGCCTTTTTTTCCTCAAAAAAAAAAATACTCTCAAGTAGCAGGACTCTCCCAATACCCTCCATCCTGTTCAATCCCCTCCCACTGCCCAGTCTTGTCTCCTCACAAGCCCAGAAGCTTTTTCCCACCAGGCTGCTATTCCCACTGTCCCTCCCCCAAAGCCAGCAGCATTACACCTCCAGACAATGAGCCTCCCAAATGCCAGCTACTCCCATAAGGATACTGCTTCTCTCCCCTGCACCTACTTCTCCTGAAATAACCTTTAACCAAAACCAGCACCTGCTGATCTGCCAAGAGGAGCTTCCTCAACCCCCCCTCCAAACACCTCTAGAGTCTCCACACTGCCCTAACACCCACTTGCACGCCCTTCTCTTCCAACCTGTTCTAAGTGTGATCTAGTCCCATGCACACATTAGTCCTTCTCCCCACACCCACGCTGTCCTCCTCTGTCCACCTGCTCCTCACTGCTTCCATCGGCTCCACATCCACACACAAAGCCATCCCCATTCACCCACCATTCTTATACTTCCATTTATAAGTTCCCAAACCTAACCCTGCTGCCAAAAATAAATCCCCATACCCACTCCCCTCCAGCTTTACTTTCTGTCTGGACCTACTAAAACTTAAACCCAACATGTTCCTGGCTCTGCAATCCATCAAACCCAGACCCCCACTGATCCAGTGCCCTACAACCACATCCCTGCTCCTGTGCAACCCCAGCCAACCAACATGAAAAATTCAGCCCCCTTAGAGGTGCCTCTCTGCATAACAAACATCCTGTACTCACCAACTGGGGCACTAAACATCCACATCCCATTGCTCTGAGAGCTCCCCCAGGAAGCCCAACCACTCACCTCCTCTGGGGACCTCCAGACCAAGCCTTCCACACTGTCGCCCCTCAAGCCTGTTTCTGCACACTCACCTCTCCCTCTGCATCCAAATCCCTTCTGTCCCCCTTCGTGACTCCTGCCTATCCCTTTACACCCACATCCCCCTGAATCAGGCCCATGCTCACACCTTCACTGCCCAGAGACCCAGCCCCTACTGTCCTCTCAAGATGCTCCTATCCTGCCCTAACAGTTGCATCCTCACTGTCACCCGCACCTGTCCCTTGCCTTTATCATCACCTGAGCGTCCCTCACCGTTCCCTTGACCTGCTACTCACCCTTGCTGTCACTTCCATCTACCGCTCACCTTTCACGTCACCTGGTCCCGCCCCTCACCTTTACTGTCACCCGCCCTTCCCCTTGCACCACGACCCTGCTGCCCTCACTCACCCCTGGACCCTCCTCAGCCTCCTATCCCATCTGAGTGCCCAAACCTGCTCCTCGTACCCACCTCCCTACTGCCCTCAAGTGCCCCTTAGGGCAACCTGACCCGGGCCCCGAGCCACTGCCGTGTCTTCTCCTTCCTCCCCTGCTCTGTCCCTGCCGCCCATCCCTGATGTGGCTGGCCCCCC
>NW_005054568.1:5780-43513 GCF_000277835.1 Geospiza fortis | reverse complement strand
GGGACTCGCAGTCACAGGGTCCGTGCCCTTGCGTGCCGTTTCCAGTGTAGCAGTTCTTGGTTAGGTGCTACAGCTGCAGAGCTCCTCGCTCAGCGGCGAGTTTCTCATCTCGGCAAGGTTAACAAGCACAGTTTAAAGCACATGGCAATTCTCAAACCATGAAGTGGCATTTCCCAGGAAATTAGTCGATTTAAAACTGAGCCGTAAAATTAAAGCCCCTTTACTGCTCCCCATTAGTTAAATATTACAGGTGAGAAAGCAGCAGCTGGCACAGATAAAACACCAGCAATGCCCCAGTGAAAGGAGCAATAGGAGTAACAGAAACAGAATCATTGGGGTAGGAAAAGCCCTCCAGGATCACCCAGTCCAACCTGTGACACCCCCACCTTGTCCGACAGACCAGAGCACGGAGTGCCACATCCAGGCCTTCCTTGGGCCCCTCCAGGGACGATGGAGGCTTCACCACCTCCCTGGGCAGCCCCTGCCGAGGCCTGACCACCCTTTCCAGGAAGGAATTCCTGCGGGTGTCCAAGCTGAGCCTCCCCTGGCCCAGCCTGAGGCCGTTCCCTCTGCTCCTGTCCCTGTTCCCTGGAGCAGAGCCCGACCCCCCCAGCTGTCCCCTCCTGGCAGGAGCTGTGCAGAGCCACAAGGGCCCCCCTGAGCCTCCTTTGCTCCAGGCTGAGCCCTCTCAGCCACCCTTGGTGCTCCAGAGCCTTCCTCAACTCTGTTCCATTCCCTGGGCAGGTTGCAGCCCCTCAGTGTCCATCCTGAACTGGGGGCTTGGGGCTACCCCTGCACCGGAGGTGCCCCAGCAGTGCCACAGAGGGCACGGGCAGTGCCCTGGGATGGAGCAGCCCATGCTGGGCTCTCCACATGAACAATGGACACGGGTTGGCTGGGGTTCTGTCCCACCAGCACCCCAGGGTGTCACCGTACCCCAGGTGAGCCCAAAAAGGTCCCCTCAGAGGTGGGGCTGTGTCCCCCTAGGTTCGGTATGCCCCCCCAGCCCCCCCACACACTGTGAGCGTGGGCCCAAGGCACAGGGAGACCTCGAGGCAAAGGGGAGGGAAAAGGAACTGTTCAAGGCTGAATGGAGCTCTGAGCCACCAAGGAAGCTAAACGGAAAGAAATTGTTCCCTGTGAGGTGTGAGGCCCTGGCACAGGTGCCCAGAGCAGCTGGGACTGCCCCTGGATCCCTGGCAGTGCCCAAGGCCAGGTTGGACACTGGGGCAGCCTGGGACAGTGGGAGGTGTCCCTGCCATGGGGACACCATGGGCAGGGGTGGGATGAGATTTAAGATCCCTTCCCACTCAAACCACTCTGGGATTTTATGATTCTAGTTGTGTAAGCAAAAGGATACCCTCCTACCCTGGAAAACAAGCTAGTGATCTCCAAGGATTTCTGGGCCATAATTTGTAACATCAAAGGCCTGAACAAGGAAGAATAAAGAAGTTAAAAGTCATTCTCTTCTGAATTTGTGGGCAAAGCAGCAAACTCCATTGGACACACAGCAAGGATATCCTTTGCAGCAGGAAGGATGAAAATTTCAGACCTTTCATTTTTAACAGAGTGAAAAAGACATGAGAAACCTGACAGTGTTTGCAGTTCTTGGGTAACTGTTACCTTTGGTCTGTCTCCAGCAATATGATTGTGTCTTGACTTACACAAATTGTTTTGAGTGAGGAAAGATGTCAACAGTTGAGAATTTATTAGTGAAAGAAAAAAAAAAAGAGGAAAAGATACTATTCACATTTTTCCCTCCAAAAGGGTGACCAGGATTTAGGTGCAGCAATGCAAAGACACACAGCAGACTGGGTGGAAAGAGGCAGCTCACCAAATTTAAACAGTTCACTTGTGTTTAGAAATTCAAATGTTATTTACCTGTCTGAGGGAGGTTCTCGGTGGGAGCCTTAGTGATTTCTGTGCGAGTTACTGGGATAACAAAGGGTGTTGAGAAGACAGGAAAGAAAACATTCTAAAGAGTAGCTGGGTTTTTCTTGACAGTCAATTATCTCTAGCAAAACTGTTGCTCAGAGATTTTGCCTTTTCTGCTTGAGGCCTCAACAAGGCGAATGAACTCTTGGGTTTAGTTTAAAACTGCTGGAGTGGGCTGACTTGGTTTTCAAAGGCAACCAAAACCAAAAAGGTGTGAGTGTTGAGGAATAGGTTGCAAATCCCTTGTAGGCTATACAGAAATGGAGGCATAGAGAGGCTATTTCTACATACATCTATATTCCTGGGACACAGACAACTGCCAGCATGCCCTGAATCTGTGGATTCAGATACCCAGTCATTTCCCAAGGTGCTGCCAGAAAAGCCAGTCTGGCTCTGAGAGTCAGCCAGCTTAGGATACAGGCAGTGCATGACACTGCTCTCTGGATTGTTACTGTGGTGGGGTTACCCTGGCTGGACACCGGGTGCCTCCTAAAACTGCTCTCACTCCCCTCCTCAGCTGGGCAGGAGAAGAAAATACAATGAAAGGCTCATAGCTGGGATAAGGGCAGGAAGAGATCAGTTGCCAGTTACTGTCATGGGCAGAAGAGATGGAGGAAATCAGTTTAATTTATTACCAATCCAATCAGAGCAGGGCAACAAGAAATAAACTCCAATCCTAAATCACTTTTCCCCCTACCCCTCCTTCCTTCCCAGGCTCAGTTTTCCTCATACTTCTCTCCCTCCTCGTTCCAAATGGTGCAGGGGGACAGGGAATGGGGCTGTGCTCAGTCCCTCACATATTGACACTGTGCTCCTTCCTCCTCAGGGTTGGACTCCTCACACTGCCTCTGCTCCAGTGTGGGCTTCCCATGGGGGCACAGCCTCCTTTCAGGCATCCCCCTGCTCTGCCATGGGGTGTTCATGAGCTGCAGTGGGTCTCTGCAACCCCACACCCTCCATGGCTCCATCAGACATGGAGGGAAGCTCCAACACCTCCTCACAGGAGCCACCCCCGGATCAAAGCCTGGTTACCCAAACCCAGCACAGTCACACAGGTGCTGCCAGCACAAGTTGCTCCCACCAAGTGATGCCAAAAGGTTCCAACCAGTGGAAGTGTTGCTGGTATGGCTCTAAAACCCCACATGGATTAGCCAGATATAGTCGGCTCAGGGCTGGGGTTGGCATCTGCTGTCAAATCTTACCCCATCCTCTACTTTGTGTCTCCTCACATCTGTTTGTGTTCACTTGCAGTTATCAGTGTTAACAGTACTTCTATTTTCACAACATCTGCTCCCCCCTTTCTTGCCAAACATAGCTGTCTGTTGCACAAAAGACAGAAAGTAAAAACATTGGGTAAGGGTGCAAATAAACTTGGAGAAATTGTTCCCTCTTAGATATCAGTTGAATTTCTCTTCACTGGCGTCAGATTTAGCAAACTGCTTCTGTGCTCAGCAGTTTATGTGGGTTTTCATCCAGCTAGGCAGATAAAGCACAAGATGCCATCCATCCTTGGATCTCTCTCCACCCTTTCCCCTGCGGTAGTTCCTTAAAAGTCACAGAATCACAAAATGGTTTGGGTTGGAAGGGACCTCAAAGCTCATCTCATTCTAACCCCCTGCCATGGGCAGGGACACCATCCCATAGAGCAGATTGCTCCAAGTCCTGTCCAAGCTAGTCTTCAACGCTTCCAGGGATAGGGCAGCCACAACTTTCCTGGGCAGCCTGGGAAATGAACAATTCAAAACGTTTTTGCAGTTGGGGAATCAAAAGGTTTTCTACCAGATAGCTGGAATATTTAGATTTGTGCAGTGGTTGATGGTTGTTTTTCATCAAGCAAACTTTAAATCACTTTAAAAATTAGTTAAGAAGGGTCACCAGCAAATGAGAACAGGAAGAGAAAGTTCTGACAATAAAGCAACAGCCCACCCAACTGAGCATTTATCAGCTGCCTAGGGCAAATCTCAAATGCTTGGGAGAAAAGTAACATCTGTGATGGTTGCACAAGAGAAGAAATCCTTTCCTAACCTTGTTAGTGATCACGCTGTCCTCCCTGGCACTGTCTGTATCAAATACTAGCTGCAGGAGATAATTATTGTTATATCAACTTTAATCTGTTTCATTTTAACATGCAAAAAATGTTCAAAAATTTTGTTGTTGTTGTTGTTTTGGTTTTTTGTTTTGGTTCGGCTTTTTGTTGTTGTTTTGTTGTTGGGGTTTTTTTAAATTATTCACAGGCAACTTACTGACATAAAATATCATTTGGAAGGAGAGGAGTTAGGTTAGCCCAGAGTTCTGACTTGGCTATTTTTATTTCAAAAGACAAAAATATTTCGTAATAGATATACTAGAATGATTAAAACACCCTTTCCTGGCAACAGGCACAGCAGGACAATGGTGTTTTTGCAAACTACACATAGGGAGGGGATTGCCTTGAGGGATGGAAGACCCTGTGTATCACAGCTAAAAACATATCATCAGAGCAACACTTCAGTCACTGATCTCTTCTCTCTGATGACCAGGGACAGGTCCAAAGGGAATGGCTGAAGCTGTGTCATGGAAGGTTTAGGTGAATATTAGGAAAAGATTCTTCCCCCAGAGGGTGGTCTGATACTGACAGGCCTCCCAGGGTTTGTGGAGGCCCCAAGGCTGCCAAGCTCCAGAAGCATTTGGACAATGCTCTCAGGCACAGAGTGGAGTTTGTGGGGTGTCCTGTGCAGAGCCAGGAGCTGGACTCAATGATCCTTGTGGATCCTTCCCGCTCAGGCTACTCTATCTATGATATGAGTACTTTATGAGTCCCACAACTTTATGCAGTATGTGAAATAAACAACCAATTCAACAACGGTTTCCATGGACATTGATTTTAGACAACTATAAACAAGCAAGTACAACAAGCAAGTACCCCCAGCACTGAACTAGGTCTGGTATGAGCAGCTAGACTCACCTCTGTTCACTCTTGCTGCCAGACATTTATGGCCCCATCTGTTGTCGTTATGTGTGCAGTTGAATCCATATTTACTCAGCACATATTTGCTCCATATATAAGCCAAGTTACTACCCACTTCATATGCCCAATGACAGGATAGCCAGACATGCTAATTAATGAATTGGCCTCTGGGGTGAAATTATGTCTGCATTAAGAAGATTTACATTGATCATAATAAGGTCAGAACATCATTGCTGATGGCTGAGTCATGGCTGAGCTGGGTATCACAGGCATGTAAACAGTGAATCTGCCCTAGGAGGCTGGTTCAATGGTATGTTTTTCAAAATGGATCAAGTCATGGTGATATCAGAGGTCAAAAATCACATGAAACCATAAGCATAATGCTGCATTGTACAAGCTTTTTATCTGCTGCTGAAATGAGCTCACAGGAGTCCTGAACTTCAGAAATAACTCCCTAGCCAAGGGCCTGGAATCAACTCTTCCCAATTATCTCGTAATCCAGCATTGCCATTTTTTTCTACTCCTCACCCAGCCTCCTATTTCCACCCATTACAACCTCTGCCCACATACCCAAATTCTCAGCAACTTGCACACTGTCTCTTCTGTTGAAGGTTGTTCCATTTTCCCCAAAACTCCTCTTCACCTCTGAGTGTTTCACTTCCACAGCACTGATGAAGTCTGAATCCAAACACAGTCATGCCCAGACCAAAATATATTCACTCAAGATGCTTGTTTGCTGCCTGTGGAGGTGTATGAAGCAATTCTACACATAAAAACTGCCTTGTGGCCTTATCATAAAGTCCCAGAACAGTTTAGGTTGAAAGGAACCTTGAAGACCATCTTGTTCCACCCCCTGCCATGGGTGGAACCACTGTCCCAGATTGCTCCAAGCCCTGTCCAACCTGACCTTGAACATTCCTACCCATGGGGTAGGCAGCTTCTCTGGGCAACCTGTGCCAGGGCTCACCACCCTCACAGGGAAGAGTTTTTGCTAATATCGACTCTAACCTGCTCTCTGGCAGTGGAAGTCATTCCAGTGGCTGTCATTCCAAGCCCTTGTTCAAGGTTTCTCTCCAGCTCTCTGGTAACCCTTTTGGACACTGGAAGGTGCTCAAACGTCTCCCTGAAGCCTTGTCTTCCCCAGGCTGTACAGCCCCAATTCTTCCTTCAAAACACTCACTGGGTCATTTGAAGGACTTGTTTAATTTTTTTTTCACTCTCCAGATTTCCTGCAAACAACTCACCTTTGTTTTGGTTCCCTTGATCCTGTCCCAGACCTCACACTTGCACAATTCCCCCTCAGACCAAAGAGCTTTTCCACCCAAGTTCCCAAGCTGATACAAATGTCAGAACAGCAGGAGTAAGCACAGAAACCCTCTATTTTCTACCCACCAACTGGAAATCCTGCTATGAGCATGTTTGACTATACAAATCCAATTATTAAGCACATTTAGGTATAAATTCAGAGTTTGCTAGAGGTTAGTTTGATCTCTCTTTTTCCTTTATTTAGATTTGGATGGCCAAAAGTCCTTTGAAAAAGTGCTTAATAAGGGCAGAAATATAGTAACTCAAGTGCTGCCAGGAACAAAGGTCTGAGAGATTTGCAGGCACATTAATGATGAGTAGCAGAATAATAACTACATCTGCACAGTTGCTTTAGAATTTTAGGATAGCGGAAAGCTATTAATAAAACTTTGTTGAAGCACAGAAATTGGGAGAGAAAATGAAGAACAGTGCACTCTTCCAAAGCTGTTGAGGACACGGTGGTCAGTGGGACTGTGAAAACGTCATGGGGACTTGGGTTACGTGCAGGGCCCTGGAAGAACTCTAATGATTACAAAAGTCAGGTGTTTGGTTTTCCATGTAATTCAAAATAAACTGCATTTCATAGGGTGATAGAATGTTTTAACTTGGAAGGGACATTAAAGATCATATGCAGAATCAGAAAGCTGCTGGATCCATCCAGGTTCAGCAAAAACTATTTCAGCAGCCAAGTTATTTGCAGTGTATCTGCTCTCTTTCTTGTAGATTTTCTATTTTGTGGTCATGTTCTGACAGCAAATCATGGAATTCATTCATTCATCTGATTTTAGGGGGAAGATGTGTAGGCTCTGAAGAGCAGCATTTGATGGCCTCAAGTTGGTAAATGAAACCAAGATATCTGTTTGGCAAAAAGTTGATTTATATAGACCAGGTACTAAAGTTAGGGCCAGACCTGGGAAGAAGTGTGGCTCCCAGCCCAGAGCCATAACCTCTGTAAAACCACTCCTCCAAAGTCCTGGCATATTTTGAGATAACCTCCACCTTAACAATGAAAATCAAAGTATTGTATAAAGAACAAAGAGGGAAAAGGAAAAAAAAGTCAAAAGACACATGTGTCTTGGGAACAGAAAAATCATTTCAGCAAGCCATCTCTGGCAGATACTTTTTTGAAAACTAATACTGAATAGTAAATTTGCTGTAAGGAAAAAGCCAACTACATGCTCAAACCACATTATCTATAAAAAGAAAGGCTGAAGGCTGTGTTTGCAAGCACCTCTTCTGCTCAGAGGAATCATCCAGGTTCAGCCTGCTCTCTGGAAGGAGCATGTTAACTACATCTGCCTTTTTTTCAAGCATGGAGCAAAGTCCCAAGTGTAGCAAGTAATTGAAAGATCATTGACCAACAGTAGCAAGTTAGATGCAGTCAGGGAGAGCCTGAATGCTGTACAAACAGCCCTGTCTCCCCCATTCCTTCCAAGCCCAGCAAGAGGATATCAAAAGGCATTCAGAGTCACAATGTGACCCTCCACACATTCAGCTCAGGGATGAGGCTGAAAAGAGAGGAGGGACCAGCATTATTCAGGGCGTTCTTGGGAGGAAGAAAGGGAAGCAAGACAGTTCTGTATATTCAAACCCAAACCCCAGACAAAACAGCGAAGACAGGCTGCACATTGTTCAGGGCTGCTGGAATTCTGCGTTCCTCATGGAGAAGCATCTCTTCTGTGTCTGATCTCAGTGACCCCCTGCTCTGGTGTCGGGGCTGTGGGGGCAGCTGGTGCCCGTGGTGGTTTGGTAGAGCAAGAGCCCTGGCAGCCCCACAATGGGTGCAAGACTCACCCTGCTAACACCATCCTGAGGGTGCAGACAGGCAGGCAGATGGTGCCACATGTGTCTGAGGAGGTCTCACCTCCCCTAGAGAGATTTACTGACGACGAGGAGGAGGAATGGAATGACATACTATTGGATTAGTGCCTCCCCATCCTCTCCTCTTCCCCATCTCATGTGCAGAGGCTCCAGAAGCGCAATGCTTCCTTGCCTCAGCCCTTTCAGTTGGGAGTTGAGCAGTGCTGCCCAACCCTCTCCGACACAGCTACAAGGAAACGTGATTGCTGCCCTTGACTTGCAGCCTAGCACTGGCTGACTCACATATCCGGGGTGGAAACACCTTCCCCAGTCAGCCCCTGGTACTGCCATTCCCTCAGCACTTTTTACTTCCTGGGAACAGGAATGGCCCCATCAGAGGGACCATGGGGAGATCAGGCACTGCTCCAGGGATGCAGCTGTTTTTCCAGCTGCAGCACAGACAGACCCTGTACAATACCCAGCCTCTGCTGGGTGCATTTCCACCACCAATTCTCTCTCTCTCTCCTCTGGCTCACCTATCAAGCTGCTCCCTTCCAGTTCTTGGGACAGATCTTGGAATGGTAATCAGTCTCTGGGAGAAGATACTGAGCTGCATTTTCTCAGCTACTTGAGCCTTCACCACCTTCCCTGGCTACAGCCAAGGAAACAGCAGTAGCAGGAGACACCAACCTTGGGCTCAAGGGCTGTTTTGGTGACTCCCTGTCAATCTCTGCTTCTTGCCTGAAGGGAGTTCCAGCTTCATACCAGTCAAATACCATCAGCTATAGGAGAGCTGCTCCTTTTCATGGCACAGTATTTCACCTCCACTCTGGAGACAGGCTGCAAGAGTCAGGATTGTTCAGCCCGGAGATGAGAAAGCTCCAGGGAGATCTTTGAAGCACCTGCAGTGCTTGGAGATACTGAAGAACCATCTGGATGCAATCCTGTGCCACGTACTCTAGGATGACCCTTTTTGGGCAGGGAAGTTGGACCAGATGACCCACTGTGATTGCTTCCAACCTGACCAATTCTAAATATTCTGTGAATGAAGGGGCTCCAAGAGAGCTGGAGGGGGAACTCTGAAAAATGGCATGGAGTGACAGAAAAGGGGGAACAGATTCCCACTGTCATAGAGTGTTGTCATGTTATTGCAAAAGCTCCATACCTTCTCGGTGATTTCTCATGGGCATCTCCTCAGAGCACTGACTCCTTCACAGCACAGCCAACAAACTCCAGCTCTCTCCTCACCCACCCAACCCACTCTTTTGTTGCATTCGTCTTCTTATTGGACACAGCTGTGGCCTATTAAGGGCAGGCCTGTTCCTAATCTTTGGTGATTAGTACAGCTGCAACTCCTCAGGTGTGAGATTACCTTCTGCACTATCTTTATTTTCTTACATTCTATCCCTCCACAATAGAGCAGGTTAGATGGGATATTAGGAAGAAATTGCCCACAGAAGCTTTTGCTGCCTCATCCCTGGAATGGTCCAAGGCCAGGTTGGATGGGGCTTGGAGCACCCTGGTCTAGTGGAAGGTGTCCCTGGCCATGGGAGAAGGTGGAATGAGATGGTCTTTAAGGGCCCTTCCAATCCAAACCATTCTGTGATTCTATGATTCTATAAGTAAAATTAGTACTGAAGCAGCAGCATTCAGCAGTGACCTGGGCAGGCTGCATGCTTCCCTGGGTGAAGTTATGCTGGTTTAAATCAACTTAATAGCTGGCTGGGGACTGTGTTGGCAGAACTTATGCAAACCCTGTTGTTCAGCCACTTCGGACTAAATTAGTTTCCTTAGCCATGGAATCTCTGGGATACAGAGCCTCACATTTATAAAAAGTTTATGAAACTACACTTTATCCAAACTTTTATACATGGACTTATCATTAAGAGAATGACTGGTCTGGCTGACTTCCGTGGGAGAGGATGGATGTGTAGTTAAACTGGTGCCTGCAGCTGAAGAAGAGGGGAACTTCCCCATGGGCTGGTCTGTGGCCTGTTGAAACAGCACACAAGGAACTTGGGGTTTAGATTATATCAACACATTTTGCTTCCTCCTATCATGACAGGCCAAATCAGTAAAGAGATACAGATTTTACATTGAAACCAGTTCTCCAAACACCTCTCCAAAATAGTTGGGCAAAGTATAATTGGGATAATAGAGCCCAGGATAATAACAGAGTTGAAGCAAGTATTTTGCTAGAGGTTGCATGAATAGCACTGGAGAGTAGGAAATGCCTAAAAGAGGGGGATGGACATACAGAGAACACACAAAATACAGGGGTGAATTCTTATGGATGAAGTAAGCAGAATTGTGGAATCACAGAAAAATTGAAGTTGGTAGACATCTCCCCTTCCAATCCTCTCCCACCAAGCAGCTCAAACCACCTTGGAGAAATATTTGGGGCCTGAAGATACATGACTAGTCAGCACCTCTGAGCACTAAATCAAGATTAATAGTTTCATGCAACTTAACTGCAGTACAGCTGCAGATGCCTACATATTAACAGGGCTTAACAGGGAATTAAATCAATTTTAGGAATAAAAGAACCTTGGAAGCATCTTCGTCCCTCCCTTGGGAGAGACAGTGTGACTCTGTGAGGAGTACCACCAGGGCCTGGGGTTTGGGTAACACAGAGGGGAGGAATAACTGCTTGGAGCAGACCTGCAGCAGCCTTTGCCCCACTAGGTGAGTCATTGCAAAATCTGGGTAGAGGGGTTGTGAGGAAAGGGAGAGAGAAGTGAACACAGTAGAAAACAGATGCCACCATACAGCTGTTTTGTGCAGGATTTCTGACAGTTCATGGAGTCAGAGGCAAGAAGGGACCATCAGCTGATGGAGGCTGATTTCCTGTATTTTGGTTCCATCCTGTTGCCTTGGGTGCAGACTGTACTCCTACCCCATTCACAGTTCCAGAGGATCTCACATCTCTGGGCTCCCGGTTGTGCTGGAAAAGCTCAGCTCTGTGGCACAATTTGGGGTGATGGCTACTGCAATTTGAGCTCTGTGCAGCTGTTCAAGGAAGCAGAACATTTGGCTCAAGAAGGAGATTGCTGTGGAATCCCTTGGCAGGAAACAGTCTTTCATTATAATCCAGAAAGGTCTGGAGGGCTGGATTTATTTTTTTTTTCAGTTTAAATAAATGTGGCTTAAATGTAAAATGTTGTGATCTATGAAACAAAGATGGAAAAGATTTTTGACATTTCTTGCACTGCTTTAAGCTCACCTCATCATGATCATGTGAGTGTCCAGACTGAGCAAAGATGGACAAGGACGAAAGGTGGGAGGCAAAGGAATGGGGAAAAAAAACCTCAATTCAGCACAACTGCAAGTGCAAGTTCACAACTACTTGGGAGATGACGAGACACCTGCCAAAGCAAGAAATGCTGGTTTAGAAAGAGCAGAACTGTCTTGTGCAGACTCTGCTGAAAGGATCTACCCTGAGCACACAAAATTGGCTGCTGCTGTGTTTGAGAATGCAGACTGAAAGCAGCAGGCTCTTCCGCAATGAGACACGCCCCAGGGGTGTCTTTATAACAGGATTGTGTGTTTTAGAAATAACATTGGATAGAAGCATTATCTGGGAATCTGTGAGTCAGCTTGTGTTTGGTACTGGCAGATAAATATACTAATAAGCACATGGAATAATAGCCACCTTGAAGGAACAGCCTCAGCGGCTGATATGGCCAACAGGTTTGCTAACGATGTGCAGAGATTGGCAATAGGAAGTCGTTGTGGTTAAGTCCTGACCAGTCGGTGAGAGGCAGGAAAATGCATTCCTTGGCTGAACTGTGCTCCAGCAATGAGTAAGAGGTGAGGGCTTTTCTGGAGCCTCAAACTCCATCCTTGCTCCAGGCCAGAAGTGCTGCATGGGCTATGGGTTACTTGATATTTTATGGATAGCATGGCCTCTGTGCCAAAGGGTGGGGCTCACCTCAGTAGGCCTGTGAAACTGGCAGCCACTGGAAGATGCTTAGTTAAGATTTCAGGAAGAAGTCCTTCCCTGTGAGGGAGGTAAGGCACTAGTACAGGCTGCCCAGAGAAGCTGTGGCTGCCCCATCCGTGGGAGTGTTCAAGGCCAGGTTGAAGCAGCCTGGTCACATGGAAGGTGTCCCTGCCCATGGCAGGGGGTTGGAATGAGATTTTTGTCTTTTAGTGCCCTTTTACTCCCACCCATCCTGTGATTATGTCTTCTTCAGAGGTTTTTATCTGTAGTCAGTAGAGAATTGATCACAAGTCTGGGGTACCTCTCCTATGTGGAAAGGCTGAGGAAATTGCAGTTGTTCACCCTGGAGAAGAGAAGGCTCCAGGAGACCTTATTGCAACCTGTCAGTACTTCTAAGGGGGCCTGTAAGAAAGATGTGCAAAACAAACGTTCAAAGCAAATTTTGTCTTTGAAACAGGAAATCAAAACTGTGCCATGCTTTGGTCTGCAGATGAGTGTAAGTGAGATCCAATTATCTGTTGTGTTTGGAAAGCCTTTAAAGACCCAGGAGAGAGTACAAACCACAGGGCTGCAGACACGCCTGTACAGCAGCTCAAAAGTCTGTAGATTTCTGCAGTTTGTAGAACGCCAGAATCATCTTGTTCCAATCTCCTGCCAAGGGCAGGGACTCCTTCCACTGTCCCAGGCTGCTCCAAGCCCTGTCCAGCCCAGCCTTGGACACTGCCTGGGATCCAGGGGCACCTGGACACCGTCTCTGTGCAACCTGTACCAGGGCCTCACCATCCTCACAGGGATTAATTTCTTCCCAATTCCTTCCCAATATCCCATCTAACCCTGCCTTCTGTCAGTGTGAAGCCATTCCCCTTTGTCCAAGACCCCTCTCCAATTCCCCTGGAGCCCCTTTAGATGCTGAAACGTGCTGAAAGGTCTCCCCTGGAAAGAGCCTTCTCTTTTCCAGGCTGGACACCCCAGCTCTCCCAGTCTGTCTTCAGAGTAGAGGGGCTCCAGCCTGTAGCACGCATGTTAGACATCCTCATTACATGTAACAGAAGTGCTTTCAGGGCCTCAGCTGAGATCAGAGGTTTGATGTGCACCATGTCAAGCAAAACAAAAGATGTGTTCTGAAGGAACCTCAGACGTGAGCGGCCAGAAGGACTTGGCCAATGGAGGAGCCAAGCAAAGAAGGTGAGAGGAATGGTGGGCATAGAACTGAATTGCTGTGATTTTTGCAGACTTCAGCAAGAGGTGACCTTCTAGGCACTGTGGGGGGCAGTGCACTGACAAGATAGAGGAGCAACTTAAAGAAAAAGCATGCAAAAATGTCAGATTCTGGGGGCTGCAAAAGGCTGCAGCTCTATGGAAACAGAGGTGAGAGTTGCAAAGAAGGCGCTTTGTTTGGTGCAGCTCAGACTGTGAGGCAGGGGAAGGATGGAGTCACAAGAGCAATGTGTTTGAGAGATGAGCTGGTCTCAGCAGCAGCGGGGGAGTACCAACATGCTCTCAGAGAGTGTCACAGATAACCCAACTCCTCAGACCACCTCTCAACCCTTCAGCTCACACAGAAACCTCATCACCACATAAAGTGTTTCTTTTTCACAACGAGCCCCATTTTACTTTTATTACTCTTTCACTCTCCCTTGCTTAGAAATGAATGGATTACCTTTGGGGCAAAATAGCAAGAAAGAGGTGATTCAACTGCACACAGAACTCAAGGTAAAGAGTGAGGAGCATGAGGGGAAAATAATTCACTTTGTGATGAGAGGAATTATGAGTGGGAACCAGGGGGTAAAGAATGGGAATTTTCGTGCTGGAATAATTTAAACAGCACACAACAAGTGCCTTGCCATAATTAAGTGCTAAGAAATAACAACCTACCATTAAGTGATCGCGTTATAGTCTCAACAGTGATCGTGTAGCAAGCAGCCTCAATATCCATGGTGTCAAACCAGGATGTTTACAGGAAGATGAATGAGTAGTTAAAACATGAAAGCTCCTCACCAGAAGGCTTTCTCCAGGAAATGCCTGCAAGCTCAATTGTTGTTACTTAAATAAACAGAACAGTGTTGTTGAATATGAACATTTTTACATTGTCTTATAAAATGTCAGAATAAAGGTGAAGAGAAAATATTTTTCAGCAAATATCCAGAGGTAAATCTGTTTTCTGCATAATTTGCCACTGCTTTAACACCCCAAACTCCCTAATTTGCCTACAGGTACCATGCTGCAATCTGTGCTTTCTGACACCATTTTAGGGAGTCCCCTGCCCTGGAGAAGGGTTATTTCACAAAATCATGGAATGGGCCTTTAAGATCACCTCATTCCAAACCCCTGTCCTGGGCAGGGATGCTGCTTACTAGATCAGGCTGCTCAGGGCCCTTGAGTTCCTCTAAAGCTGTTTTGTGAGGGATGTGAATATATCGTTTTGTTCTGGTTTAGGGCAAGAAATTCTCATTTCTATATTCCTTTTCCTGGTGTGAACATATCTCCACCTTCTTCTGCCCAGTCTCACAGAGCATGACAAACTCCTGGCTGATGGCCAGAGAAGTTGCAGAAACTTCTGAGGAGCACCTCATCCAAAAATTGGGAGTGCTGGTATTACTTTCCTCAGCCTGGTAGCTCATATTAGATGAAAAGGATTGAAAAGGCTTAGAGGGGGTAACTGGTCTTGTGTTTGGATGAGAATCATTGTGAAGATGGTGATTGAATGCTCCACTGTCTGTTTTTAGAGGATTTGCCTTGTGGGAGGTGATCCTATAAAAATCACCTGTCTAGCTAGGAAGTGCTGATAGCTGATAAACAGGCAAGGCAGGAGGGTGGATGAGGGTGACTCAGGAGCAAAGCACTCTCAGGGAAATGAACTCTCTTTGTAGACACTGAGATCATTAACTTGCTTTAGCCTCTGTCATCCAGGACTGAGATCTGTTACATGAGCTCAAACTCCACGTAGGAGACGTTGGGCACTTCACATGAGGTGAAGCCATGGGATTTCATGGGTCAGTGGCCACCTCTTGTCTCCAGAGGGAAACTGTCATCAGATGGGTGGAGAAACCACTGAACCAGCATCAGTGGAGATGACCAGGTGCAGGAGTGACAACCACTTAGAATCACACAATCACAGGATGGTTTGGGTTGGAAGGGACTTAAAGAATATGTGTTTTACCCCCTCCCGTGGGCAGGGATACCACTCACTAGATCAGGTTGCTCAGGGCCACATCCAGCCTTGAACACTGCAAGGGATGGGGCCATGAAAACCTTGTTGGGAAGGCTCAAGATATTAACTGGAAAATCTCTTCACAGTGCTAGTGGTGTTCCTCAGCAGGTCTGCAAATCAGAGGACCTGTTTGTAATATGTGAGTCTTGAGAACCTCACCCCTGGGGTGCTCTGACTTGTGTGTATGCTGCCCTAAGCCACTGTACCAGGCCACCAAGATGGAACAGCTCGTCCCAGACAGTTCAGGTCACCTTTGCTTTAGCCTGTCTCCACTACAGGGTGACAGAATCAGGACTAAGAACCTGCAGACAGATAGAAATTGGCCTGTCGAGTCCTCTGCTTTCCAGCTTATTCACTGCTGAGTTAAACTAAGCTACATGAGAGCACATTCACAGAGAGCATCCCCAGAGCTCTGTCAGTACCCAGAAATCACAGATGCTCCCAGACATCTTCTCTGTCCCTCACATCTTCTGTAATTATGCAGAGGACTTGTCCATCCCACTGGCATCTCTAGTTTCTGCACCAAATGCCTGGATCAAACCCACAAGTAGCTTTTCCAGGTTACATTTTAGGAAGAAGTTCTTTGCTATAAGGATGGTGAGGCCCTTCTCTAGGCAGGTTGTCTAGACAAGCTGTGGCTGCCCCATCCCTGGGACTGTCCAAGGCCAGGCTGGACAGGGCTTGGAGCAGCCTGGAACAGTGGAAGGTGTCCCTGCCCATGGCAGGGAATCAGAACTGGATGGTCTTTAAGGTCCTTTGGAACCCAAATCATTCCATGATTTAATGGAGGCTGCAGCTCACTTGCCCTTGGCACAATGCATCACAGTCCCATGACTTATCTTATAAATCTGCTTTTGGCGTCCACTCTCAGATGACAGATATCTTGCAGACACAGAATAAAGTCCTGCACTTTCCCATCTCCTCCTCATTACCCCTGATATATCCCAGCTCCCTGGTGCTAGTAGGAACACACTGCAGTCCACTCCCGCTAGCACCAGCTGCCTACAGCCCCAGCAACCTGATTTCCTTTCCAGCTTGCAAAAGCCAAGCCAGAGCACCTCAGGTATCCAGAAATGCACCATTTCTGGATGAGAGACTGTCCCGTCTGTGCCATGCACTCGCCCTTCCCCAGCTGACCCCAGCCACAGACAAGTTCCAGCAGTTTCTCTTTGCAGGATTTTTGTGCAACATTTAAAGCAAGTGCATGAACTCCTGAGAACAAAACCTTTTCCTCGAGGAAATGCACTTTAGAAGGCATCAGCTCTTACCACATTCACAGCCTCACAGCTTCTGGCAGCCCTTGGCTTCCCCAAAATGCACCCCAGTTGCTTCTGAATGGGAACTGCTATAGGGAGGCAAGGCGAAAATTCATTGCATAGGATTTGGTTTCTTTCTGGCATAGTTGGAAGAGAAGAAGGGAATGAAAAGGAAAAAGCTTAGTGACATCAGACTTGGCTTTCCAGAGCAGAGCATCTGAGTGCCTCACCTCCCTGCCCCACTCCCAGCACTCAGCCAGCTCAGCTCGTGGCTCAGCTCTAGCTGAATGCAGACAGATTCTTCCCTGTGAGGGTGGTGAGGCCCTGGCACAGGGTGCCCAGAGGAACTGTGGCTGCCCCATCCCTGGAAGTGTCCAAGGACAGGTTGGACAGGGCTTGGAACACCCTGGGATAGTGAAAAGTGTTCCTGCCCCTGGCAGGGCATCAGAACGGGATGATTTTTAAGGTCCCTTCTAACCCAAACCATCCTGTGACTGTATTCTTCTACGATCTGACACATAAACACTGTCAGGACAACAAACAAGAAACTTCAGGCTTTGAGATCTGGCTTTGCAGCTTTGTCATTCTTCAGTCCCCAGTGCAGGATTTTTGGTGCAGTGTCTTCTGCTCCAAGCGATTTCTCACTCCAGCACACAGGCTGGCTGCTGCAAGGCAGGAGCACAATATATCTGCCCATAGCAGCTAAATTGGCCTGAGCTCTGCAGAGCTAATCAGCCATGAAAATGCCCCTCCTTGCCATCCTGGAAGAATTGACTTTAATGATGAGAGACATTCTGTTTTGAGTCTGGTCAAAAGGGTAGGATGCCTTTCAGGGAGATTTCAGCTCATCCTTGGGAGCATCCCATGCAGTCAGAGAGCTCAGAGCTTCTCTTAACCTTCTCCTAACCTGGAGTCAGGAATTTCAGAAGCTCAATGCAGGATTAATACAAGACTTGGAATTATAATATATATAATTAATACAAGGCTTGACATTTGCATTTTAAAAATTATTTTTCTTGGAGATCTTCTTAATGTGTTTCTCCCAGCCCTGTCTGCAAGTGCTGGTGATCCATCATTCTCCACATCTCCAGCTCCCACACCACCCTTGGCATTCTTGACCACGAGAATCATAGAATGATCAAGCAATCACAGAATGGGTTGAGTTGGAAAGGACCATCTTGTTCCACCCTCCCTGCCATGGGCAGGGACACCTTCCACTATCCCAGGTTGCTCCAAGCCCCATCCCACCTGTCCTTGAACACTTCCAGGGAGGATATCAAGGATTATCACAGAATCACAGAATAAACTAAGTTGGAAAAAACCTTTGAGATCATCGAGTCCAACCTGTGACCTAACATTACCTTATCAGCTAAGCCATGGCACTGAGTGTGCCTCATCGAGTCTTTTTTTAAACACCTCCAGGGATGGTGACTCCACCACCTCCAGGGGCAGCCCAGTCCAATGCCAAACTGCTCTTTCTGTGAAGAATTTTTACCTTCTAATACCTAGCCTAAATTTCCCCTGGCATAGCTTGAGGCTGTGACCTCTCATCCTGTCACAGTTCCCTGGGAGAAGATACTGACCCCCAGCAGGCTACAGCTTCCCTTTGGGCAGTTGCAGAGAGTGATGAGGTCTCCCCTGAGCGTCCTCCTCTCCAGGCTAAATACTCCCAGCTCCCTCAGCTGCTCTCCACAGGACTTGTGTTCCAGGCCCTTCACCAGCCTCATTGCCCTTCTCAAGGTCCTTTCTAAGCCAAGGGGCCAGAACTGACCACAGCACTCAAGGTGTGGCCTCACCAGTGTACAGGGTAACAGTGACCTCCCTGGTCCTGCTGGCCACGCCATCCCTGGTACATGCTGGGAAACCTCCTATAGCATCTCACTGGAAATATTCCGGCACCTTGTGTTTAGCCCAATGTCCTAGCACAGCTAAAAGGATACAATTCCTGTCTCCTGTCCTTACACCCGTGCTCTACATCCCATCTCACATTCAGGCAGCCACAGATGGGATTTATCTCCCACATGCACAGGGCTGTTATCTGTGCCTATGTTCAGGCTGGCAATGCCAGCAGGACCCTGTGCTGCTATCTTCCCTCATTATTCCCTGTATCTCCCTAAGACAGCAATTTTTCCTCATGCTTCCCCTCTCTGAGCAGCATCTCCTAATAACCCAGTCTCTGCCGTGGGAGCTACAAAATGTGATAGAAATGATGGGATATTTATTCTGTCTCCCAGCTGGGCTGCACTGACTGTCAGGGCTTTGATGAGCCCAGATTTAGGACAGAGCTGCAAAGAATAATTTGTGAGTCAGGGGCTGAGATTTTTAAGGGGGTTAATAAAGACCCTCCCCATTAGTGAGTTGGGTAGAGGAGATGGTCATCCTGAAAGGAAGCGGTTTTAAGGTTCCCTGGAGGAGAATACTTACTGTGGAAGTAGGCATTTCTCTCTGTGAGAACAGCCTGATCTCTCTTACTAGTTATTAGTAAGTAACTATAATAACTGAATTATTAATAGTAGGCTGACAGAGCTGGGGGTGTTCAGCTTGGAGAAGAGAAAGCTTCAAAGAGACCTTACTACCCCTTCTAGTGCCTAAAGTGGCTTCAAGAGAGCTGGAGAGGGACTTTGGACAAGGGAATGGCTTCACACTGGCAGAGGACAGGGTTAGATGGGATACTGGAGAGAGAATCTTCCCTGTGAGGGTGGTGAGGCCCTGGCACAGGCTGCCTGGAGAGGCTATGGCTGCCCCATCCCTGGAACTGTCCCAGGCCAGGATGGACAGGGCTTGGAGCTCTCTGGTCTAGCGGAAGGTGTCCCTGCCCATGGCAAGGGGTGGAATGAGATGGTCTTTAAGGTCCTTTCCAACCATTCAGTGATTAATAATATTATCTGGTTTTGCAGCAGCATCTGAAGTTACAGCCACAAAGGATGTACTGGTCATGCCACTCTGAAGAGGACATCCCTACCATGAGGGTGATAAGGCAAGCTGCATTTTTTGGGTCACTGTGATCAGTGATGACCTCCCAGGTTGGGTCTGAGATGGCTCAAAATTTAGGCCAAGAAGTCATATTGCCCTAGTCTCTCCCCTGATGACTATCCATCAAAGGCATAACTTGAATCCTGAGCAAAATATTCCTATCTCAGTAATTCTAGAGAAAAGAAAGTCCTACAAGTAGGGCTGGAATGTAAATCCATTGGTTCTCCTTTATCTTCCACAATCCTCAGGTCCTACAACTAACAAAGTAATGGAGTAAAATTATGGATTCAGCACAATGTGAAGACAAATTTTTCCAATTTCTCTTTGAGTTCTCTGTGCCACATCACCCCAAGGGAGATGGTTACAGATTGATGGCACATCTGAGCTCAGTGAGCCAGGAGCTGCTGTGCCTCATGCCAAAACCCGGTCACCCCTTGCTGTGAGTCAGGAGGGAATATTCCCAATGTAAATGAGTTTATAGTATATATAAATTAAGCCCTGGAGGACTTGCCAGCAGAACAATTCTCTGTCTGACCAGTTCCTACCATGCACTTTATAGGGAGGGAGGGGTTTGGTCTCCATGCCCAAATCCTCCTGATATTACCAGTGAAAGAGTCAATTACTCCCAACAGCTTTGCTGAAGTAGCTTGTCTAGCCCAGGGAGGCTACTAAACTCATCACAAGCAAGCTGATGAACATATGGTGGGAATAATGGTCAGTCACCACACAGCCATTGTGGATTCTGGTCTGCTCTCAGCCCTGATGATTTTTTGCAGTGATTTATTTAAGCCCATATCAGGGTTGCTCCAGAGCTGAGTCTGCAAGCCAAGTCTGTCACTCCCGGGACTGATTTTTTTGCTGTAGGACAATCCATCCTACCATGACAGTATCTCTTTATCATCGAACATTGTTGCTCAGAGCATGTCACCACCTTATTTTTCATTCATGGGTCATCTGGTTTTGTTTGTCGTTCACTAGGAGACAAGCATGTGCTCGGCCATTTAGGATCATTAATAGATGATGTTGCTTTTCAGGGAGCAAGACAGGAAAAAACGCATACTGGGTTGGGAAGTGTTGGTCAGAGGAGCGTGCAGCAACATTTTCTCATGAATTTTACATCTCTCTGCCCTCAGAGTGGAGTTCTCCACTTTCCCATGCTTTAGCAGGTAAACTTAGTTTTGGTTTCCTTCATTGATCACAAATCCACCACATGAAATCATGGGCTGGCAGAAAGTCGATCCAGATATGGCTGGACATTTTCTAGCTCCAGGCGATGCCTTTTCCATGTCTGAGCAGCCTTAATGCTGTTCCCTCAAAGCACAAGCGTGAAACTCTTCCCTTTTCTCAGGAAAACAATTCTGGCTGCAGCATGATTCATCTGTCGGGACTGGGGGGCTGTCTGTTGTCTCCACATTTCCCCATGCACCAGAGGTTGTGGCCATGTCCTCTGGAATGGCCTCTGATGGACCACGGGGCAAAGGCAGCATGGAGGAGAGGCTCTGATGGGAAGGTCCTCGACAGCCAGGGAGGAAATTATCTAGAGATGTTGTTAATTTAGCAAATGAACATTAAGTGTTGCTCCAGCTGTAGGTGGCTTCAAGAAGCTGCAAATCTTCTTGGTCAGGCTTTTTTCTGCTGGTTTGGTGATCACATATGTTATAATATGGTCAGGTTCAGAATCATAGAATCACTTAGGTTGGAAAAGAGGTCTAAGATCATTGGGTCCAACCATTAACCCAACACTTCTACCTATGCAGTACAAATATCAATTCAAGACAGGGTGCTGATGAGGGTTGGTCAAGCCTTCATACACCTACCTTGAAATCACTGATCAGTAGTTTCACCTCATTTCACAGATTCCTAAAATTCCTGTTCCTCTTCCTCTGTCCAGTTACCCTCATGGTGCATTTTTACTTCCTTATATCCAGTTGGATTTCTTTTTCCTGCAAATTGCACCTCGTCCCTTCACTGTGAATGAGTAGGAAGTCTTGTCTCTCCTCTGTCTGTCCTCTCTGTCATCCTCCCACTGTCAAGATAGTAAAAGGCTTTAGAAGACCACTTTAAAATTTATTTGTATACAACCAGTTCTTGACAAGATCTCTTTTAAATATTCCTAGCTTCCTAAGCTCACCTGCAATCTGGAGAGCTGAAAATATGGAATTGTTGCTGTCATGGTTTGACGCTGGCACAATGCCAGTGCTCCATGAAAATATACTTCTCTGGTGTTTGCTGTGAGATGTGACCAGGAAATAAGCAAAGCAGGCTTCTAATTTAGAAAAAAAGGTTTATTAACTAAACTACAAAAGGAAAAAACACACACACACACACCTGGAAAATGAAAACTCCACAAAAACATTTCTTCTTCTTCCCACTACATTTCCAATACATCTTTCAAATTTCAACTCTCTATCTATCACTTTGTAAATACTCAATTTCAGTCCGTCAAGAGGAGAGGAGTCTTTTTTGGGGCTATGGTGACCTCTTCTTTGCATGCCCAGCGCTCTCACTACTGTGCATGGATCAGAGCTGCTTCAAGGGTTATCTTTTTAAGGGTGCTTTGATTAGTTCCAAAAAAAGCACAGTTTTCTTTCACTCTCGGGACTTCTTGTCCCCCCCATAATTGTCTACCCCCTGGGGCCGGGGGGTTTCTAAAACTGAACTCTCTCAGTTCTGAGCCATCGCCTCTCCCCTGGATGCAGCCTCTGTGTCACGAGGAAGCATGGTTCTGTCTATGGCTGTACTAAAAAGAGTCTAGCAACTAGCTACTCTATCATCTCTTTCTAGCTTCTTCTTTACTCTCTCAGCTTCATTCACTGCTCTAACTGTCATTCACTTGCCCATTTCTTCTTTATCATCCACTCCATCTCCCCTCCAAGAAAAGTCTAAATGCTCTGTGAAGTCTTCATTGTCTAGAAAAGAGTTAACAAACTTCTGCACGCGGCCAAGCTCTTTCTCTGCTGCACTCTCCCCTTCCCCCTCTTTCTCTACAGCCAATATCACTTCAAGGCCACAGGCCCGTACCAGCTTTCTCTCTCTCGTCTTCTGGCTGGGGGGGCGGGAGGAGCTGCCCAAATCTTCTCAAAGCCTCTCTCCCTCTGTCTCTCTTAGAGAAGAGCTGCCCAACGCCTCTTGGTGCCCCCACCACCCTTCTGTCTTGAAGAGTCAAGCTTACTTCTGCCAAGCTGCAAGTTTCCCCTCCCCCGCCCAGCTCGAAGCCGGGCAGGGGAGGCCTTGCCTCTTTGCTAGCCAGAAATCAAAGAGAGAGAGCCCAAGAGAGTGCTCTGCTTCTAACCCCCGTGTTTTCTCAGAAGCGCATCTACCTTCAGTGGCCAAGCTTAGTGTCAATTTTAGAATCTGAACACTTATTGGCTCTGGCTACTCCATTCTCAGAAAACTTGTTTCCTGTAAACCCACAACAGTTGCACTGACCATGTAGGAATGCCTGGGGAAATAGAAGAGCTCAGCTGGATCCTGGGAAGGAGCACAGTACAGGAACAGGTTTGTCCTGAAGAACTATCCATCTATACAACCTTTGATGGGGCTTTGTTCTATAGCAACCATCTTGCAACTCTTTTCTTTAAATTCTTTTTGAGTATTTAGGCCCATTCCTCCACTCTGTTGCCACATCCCTGGCTGTGGGGTTTATTTGGACTCCTGGAAGTCCGGGAAGCCACAGCATGCTTTGTGTGCATGAGCTGCTCACTCTCTGCCTGGACTGCTCTGTGCTCTCCTCCCTCCATCCTGAGGATGCCTGAGATGGGTTGCACTCATCAGCCATTATCTTAGCCTTGACACCAAGTTGAGTCACACAAACTGTTCCCATGTCCTTCAGCTTCTCGATGGAGCCATATATCCTTCCATTTTCTGCCTGCTCCTGCCCCAGACCACTTGTATCGCTACCTTGGTGGACACATACAGACCTTTGCTTCCAAGGGACACATGCCTGGGTGCTTTGAGCTCTGTTCTCAGCTACCAGCCTCTGTGAAGGTTTTTAATATTTTTTAACAATCACCTTCAATAAAGGGCATTGATTTGGGATGGAAGGAAGTCTCTGAGCAGGCCAGGGCTAGAGAAGAATCTGAGGCTGGGCAGGCTCTGCCCTGGCTCTCTTTGCTACTAAGCTGGCCTGGCTGTGATATGAGGGTTTCTAAGTCTAGTTCAACGCCCCCACCTGTGCCATCCCGAAAGTGTCTTTGGGCTTAAAAAATTAAATAATGCTGAACTTTCCAAATCTGCCACACATACAACTGCTTAAGTTGGAAGGAGAAATGAGACTTTCATAAGACCTTTTTTCTTCTGGCTCCTGGGGGCTGAGCCCAGGAAATCATAGAATCACAGAATGGTTTGTGTTGGAAGGGAATTTAAAGGTTATACAGTTTCAATTCCCCTGCCATGGGCAGGGACACCTTCCACTAGCCCAGGGGGCTCCAAGCCCCAATGTCCAACCTGGCCTTCGACAATTCCAGGGATAGGGCAGCCACAGTTTCTCTGGGCAGCCTGTGCCAGGGCCTCACTACCCTCACAGGAAAGAACTTCATTGTTAATATTTCATTTACTTTATAAAATTAAAGTTCATTTGCACAATAAATCCACTCCTTGCAAGGCCCTTTTGACACCTTCCAGTACTGCAGAACCTTGGACACCCCAAGTTCTTTTGAGGGCACTGCTTTTCCCCAGCTCAGTGAGTTAATGATTTTCAGAGCAGAAATGGAGTGTGCCATGTGCCTGTGCAGCTCTGGCCTCTGCTGGGAGATGTATTCAAGCAGCCTCTGAGATCCTTTCACTGGGATGTCTCCTGGCACTAAGAGCCTGGTTTGGTGGCATGGTTAGGGAAGACCCATATCCCAAGGAGTCCAGCAGGATTTCCATCCAGTTTGCTGAATTACTTGACAAAATTACATCATGAAGACCATTTCCAGGTGATGACAAGTTCTCTTTGAGCCTCTTTGACTGCACAAGCAAGAAAAAGGACTCAGCTGGAAGGATGTCAGCAAAGGGAGAGAGCTTGCTCCCCCCAGCAGCCCCATGGCTGCCACACTACTCCAGCCCTCAGAGTTGACTTGAAGACACAGCAGAAGATCTGCTGGGAAAGAAGGAGCTATTTTCATTTGCAGGTCACAAAAAAGGCATTTGTGACTGCAGCCGCCTTACAAACACAGGCCCCTTATTGTTTGCAAAGACACCCTTGGCAACCTTTCGGAGCAGCCTGGAGATGAACCAAGAAGGCCTTTGTGAAGCCTCATAAAGGGGCATTATGAGCAGGGGGCCCCACAGGCGGGTGGGATGTGCCAGGGCGATCCTCCCCAGAGGGAGCTGTGGGAAGCACCAATCTCTAGGAGATGCTTTGTACTGGAGCTGGTGTACCAGGCTCTCATGTGCTGGGGATAGATCCATTGCTCTCACCTTCCTGCACAGAGCATCCTCACAGTGAAGAGAGAAGCTCTTTGGGAAGCTGAGCAAGAGATGTGGATGATCTGACTTGAAAAACTTCACTGATGCCCATCATAGTTACCGCTGGAATGGGGGTTGAGGAGTTTGGGTCTTGGTCCTGCTGCTCTGCTGCAGAGCATCTGATAGCACTGGGCAGATGTCCCAGACCAAGAAAATCCTGTCTTATTGTGAAAATATAAAATAACAACTGCTGAAATCCAGTCCTTTTTGCTTAATGGGATATTAGTGATCAGACCACAAGCCCAAGACAGGCTCTTCAGTTCTGGAAAGGGTTTTCCTTGCCTTTGGTCACTTGGCATCATGAGGAAGACCTAACAGCCAAGAAAAAGCGCTCTCTGGAGGGAGCATGAGTGTATTACAGATGATAAAACAAAGATTACTTCATCTTGAGCTTATAAGCATGGTCTCACACTTGGTGGGGGGATCTTCCTTTTGTTGGTTCTGTGGCCCAAGGACCACCTGCCTTGAGATGCTAAGACAAGGCAGCCTTCCTCAGGAAGGGTGATCTAAAAGTCAGGGATGATTTTCTGTTTCCATATCTCAGGGTGTCTTGTTGAGCCAGGAGACAATGATATGGAAGCTCCCAAATTCTTCCAGTGTGCTTGTCACAGCAGAAGGACGCATCACCTTGTGTGTGGTGTGAGCAAACCAGCCTTTCAGGAGGAGGAAGTTGGTTTGTGTGAGAGCCCCAGCCAGGACTGTGCTTCTACAAACAGAGCAGAGGCAGAGAAGAATCAGGTAAATGCAACCCTGGGTGTATTTTATGGAGGTGACAGTAGCAAGGAATATTCCAGCTGTGCTGGACCACAAACTCTGCAAGCTGAGGCCACAAACCACATGTGGACTCTGGGGAATGGTGCTCTCCCTCCTTTTTCCACTGGTTTTGTGACAAGGTCTGCCCCAAAGCTAGCCCTCTTGTCACAGGTGAGGGATGTGATCACACAGCAGAGGATGCTCTGTGTGGTCACAAGAGCTGCACATCTGTCCCTTTACTCAGGCCAGATGTGTAAGCTGAGCCCACCCACAGCCCAGCGTGTGCCCCCTGTGCAAGGGGGCTGCATTTGGGTCACTGGATGCATGTGACAGTCAGGGGTGTTGAGAAAAGGCCATCAGGGCTCTTTGCCCTTGAGAAGATAGAAAGGTGGGATAAGCCATCCTGCAAAGCCCCTAACGTGGGGATGCCCAGAGCTGCACCTCACCAGAGCACCCCCACACAAGGCTGAAAGTTTACATTCAACATGGACTGGCAGAGGTGAGATCAGGCTGCTTAGAAGGGGGCTTACAAGAAAGTTGGAGAGGGACTGGGGACAAGGGATGGAGGGACAGGACACAGGGAATGGCTTCCCACTGCAAGACAGCAGGGATGGATGGGATATGGGGAAGGAATTGTTCCCTGTGAAGGTGGGGAGGCCCTGGCACAGGTTGCCAAGAGAAGCTATGACCATCCCATCCCTCGCAGTGTTCAAGGCCAGGTTGGATGGGCTCGGAGCACTCTGGGATAGTGGCAGGAGTTTGGAATCTGTGGTGTCTTGTATGTGGGCTCCATCTCCTGGTTGCTCTGAAAACCCTGCTGCCACCACCCTGCTGCTGTGCAGGCACTGCTACCAGCACCACCTCTGCTCCCTCCCAGAGACCTCTCCATGCACCAAGTCTTTTTCCCAAAGAGCTGTGAAATCACATCCCAAATGCCAGGGGTTTCCCCAGGATGTGCTCCTGTCACAAACCCAGAACAACATTTAGACTCATTTAGGTCAGAACACCACTCCAAGACCATTAAGTCCAACTGCAACCCCAGCACTGCCAGGACCACCACTGCCCCATGTCCCCACGTGCCACATCCACAGGGCTGTGAAATCCCTCCCAGGGATGGGGACCACTGCCCCGGGCAGCTGTGCCAGGGCTGCACAACCCTTTCCCTAATTTCCCCAGTGCCCACCCTGAGGCTCCCCTGGGGCCGTTCCCTCTGCTCCTGTCCCTGTTCCCTGGGATAAGATCCCAAATCCCCCCGGCTGTGCCCTCCTGGCAGGAGCTGTGCAGAGCCACAAGGGCCCCCTGAGCCTCCTTTGCTCCAGGCTGAGCCCCTTCCCAGCTCCCTCAGGGATTCTGCAGCCCCTTCCCAGCTCCTCAGGGATTCTGCAGCCCCTTCCCAGCTCCCTCAGGAATTCTCCAGCCCCTTCCCAGCTCCCTGGCCACACTCCAGCCCCTCCAGGGCTCTCCAGAGCTGCCCCAGCACAGGAGGTGCCCTGGCAGTGCCAGCACAGGGACACTGTAGCACTGCCCTGGCCCTGCTGCCACCTCAGAGCTGGCACAGCCCAGGGGCCCCTCCACATCATCCCCCTCTGAGGTTCCTTTCGGATGTAATCACCCTGTGTATCACTCATCAGGTTGGATCTGTAGCACCTTCCAGCTGAACAGATTTCAGCACTCAAAGTGATTCAGCTCCAACCTCCCTGAGGTGGGAAGTCCCATCTGAGCCACGGGGCTCTCCTTTCCACACTGCTCAGAGGAGGCTTTGCAACTCCCCATGACAGCATTTGGAACAGCCCAGCTTCCACAATCTGCACTGGAGTGAGGAGAAGCTTTCTCAGCAAGGATAAATTTGCCAGAATCAAGATCCGAGACTATTTACAAATTCAAGCCAAATTGTTTTTACCAGGCAGAAGTCCTGCAGAATCTGGGCAGAAGTCTTGCTGGAGGAACTGGTGAAGAAGCCCTGTTTTACTGGAAATGTCAGTGGCTGCACCATCCTGCCGCTACGGACCCACAGGATACCTTCAACCCCAAGCTGCAGCCCATTGGGACAATCTGAGGGCCCTTAAAATCCATGCACCACTGCTTAAACTTGAACCACTTCTTCCCTGCCACAGCAACAAGCCTGGCTGGTATCCTGACATGGTTCAGGGCTCTGTGGTTTCCTGATCAAGCTGTTCAGCTGAGTGTGAAGCACTTAAGTAATCACTAAGGTGACGCTGGGAACAGCTCGAGCTGATAGTGCAGAACATTCACTCAGAACAGAGAGAAAAATGAAGAACTCTTCTCTTTTTCTCTTTAATTCCTCATTCAAAATTGCCCTGATGTGGGCAGAGAGAAGGAGAAGAGCATTCCCCCAACTCCAGCCTCTGTCTGTGAGTCTGGGATCCCCCTGGACAGGCCTCTAAGGCAGCATCCTGGTCCATATCTCCTACTGGGAGACATAAAAGTGAGAAGGCTATGAAGACCTGAACTCTTTTTATGATTTATAGGGGCCCAAGTAGTTTCATATTAGGTGAAACATTGCTGTGAAGCCTAGAAGTAAATGAAGATTTTGATTTTGAGAGTGCTTTTACAAGAAACAAAAAAGCAACGCAATTTTCTGTCGTGCTTAAGAAGTAGACTAGAGCTGAAAGCAAGAAATAAGTGATTCAGGGGCGGCATAGAAGAGAGAGCTGAGAGTAATGGAATCAATATAAGGAAGAACAGACTGACATGGAAAATACATTTTCTAACAGCCAGGAGCAGCTCTCCAAGAAAGGGATGAGAGTCCCAGCATGGGAACTTGCAATTTCCAATAAAGTACCCCAGAAAACATCCCACTGAGGATGGTCCCATCCTGCAAGTCCCCACTGGTGAGAAGCATGAATCCTCAGCTCCTCTGCCACTGCCTCGCTCCAGTTTCTCCAATTTTCACACATTCTCCAGAGTTGTAAGACTGACTCTGAAAATTATGAGCAGTTGCAAGATTAATTGTTTTAAAAGCAGAAAAGGAACAGAAAATGCCTGAAGGCACATGGACGGATAATATGCTGTATTCATAAAGGTTTTAATAATTTATTGCCAGCAGCTGTATAAAGTTATTCTGTCCCCTTCCACCACTCCTCTTCAAGGACAACTCAAGGAACACCAATCAAAGGATGTCTTGCATCCTTCTAGGTGGAGTCATTTTTTACTAACCACAGAAACTTGTTTTCTGGTAAGAAATTAGAAGTACTGTTATTGAGGTCAAGGCTTGTGAAAAATTCCAGATGAATACCCTGGAAATAAAAGACAGTGTTTGCCTTGGTTCTGGCTGGAGAAACAAAACCTGCTCAGGGAAAGGAGTTAAGCGTGTCCTTAAAATTAGCCATGTACTTAAGGGATTCCCTGAAATAAAGCCCAAAATGAAGCATTTCAGGACTCTCCTTTGCTAGACAGCTGCACATCCTTTGTCTCTTAGGTTACAATGTAAGATGTAACCAAAATATGTATTCTATTACCATCTTCATAAGCTGTTGAGGTAGCATGGGCAGTGTTCTTTATCCTCTCCATGACTCATCCCCCATAGCTCCCCCCTGGGGATATCTTCTACTAATGGGCCATCAAGGTCTCCCTGCATGACTCAAAATTACATCACCCCACTGTAGGATGATCCACCCAGGGGGAGGAACCAAGCATTCCTACCTGGATATCAGCTGAGGTCTGGAACACCATCAGCAGCACCACCCACTGGATTCCCAGAGGACAAGACCTCCATAACCACCACTGACCTTCAGAGAAGGACCAGACCCTTCTACAGGATCACCACTTTGACAGAAACACATCCAGCACTCCAGTGGGACTGCAGCCACCATTTAATGGGGCTGCTACCAACAGCCTGACCCACAGCGTGTCTGGTCGTATCCTGCCTGTATTCACCCTAGAGAGCTTGGGTGGTTCAGCCTGGAGAAAAGAAGAGAGGGGAGACCTTTGAGAAGCCTCCAGTGCCTAAAGAGGCTCCAAGTGAGCTGGAGAAGGATTTTGGACAAAGGTGTTGATTGCCTTGCAGGACCAGGGGGAATGGCTTCCCACTGCCAGAGGGCAGGGTTAGATGGATATTTCCAGCACTCCAGTGGGACTGCAGCCACCATTTAATGGGGCTGCTACCAACAGCCTGACCCACAGCGTGTCTGGTCGTATCCTGCCTGTATTCACCCTAGAGAGCTTGGGTGGTTCAGCCTGGAGAAAAGAAGAGAGGGGAGACCTTTGAGAAGCCTCCAGTGCCTAAAGAGGCTCCAAGTGAGCTGGAGAAGGATTTTGGACAAAGGTGTTGATTGCCTTGCAGGACCAGGGGGAATGGCTTCCCACTGCCAGAGGGCAGGGTTAGATGGATATTGGGAAGGATTCCTGGCTGTGAGGGTGGTGAGCCTCTGGAACAGGTTGTCAACAGAAGCTTTGGCTGCCCCATCCCTGGAAGTGTTCCAGGCCAGGTTGGAGAAACCTGGGATAGCAGAAGATGTCCCTGGCCATGGAAGAAGGTGGAATTAGATGGTCTTTGAGGGCCCTTCCAGTCCAAACCATTCCATGATTCTGTGATCCTCAGCACACCCTCCTGGCCCAGCAAGGCAAGCACCTGCCCCTTAAGCCAGGCTATGAAACTGTTCCCTGTGCATTGCCTATTTCCATGGAAATAGCATGTTCATCACAAATGTTTTGCTGTTGCTACTCCCGGGCTCCACCAGAGGCCGTTCTCTGACCTCTACAAGCCTTTCTTTTCTCCTGCAGTAATTAATACCCTCATTCACACCCCTGTGGTCTTGGCAAGTTGGCAGGTGGCATAAATACCTTGGCATTAAATATTTCATTACCAGACAATCCAAGATACTAACAGGGACAGTAAATAGTAAGTGTCCTCTTTGTGAAGGAAAATTAACTAATCTATGATACACTGCCTTGCTTGTTTCCACAGGAGAAGGCAAAATCATGGTGCCACCTCTCATTCAAATGCCCGTTAAAAATACCACTCAAATCCTAAAGAAGGGTTTGCCTGAAGAGCTTGTGTATTATAGGAATTCCTGGGTAAATAAAGACAGGCTCCTGTGTCTGTACAACAAGAAGGATTTCTAAGCAGCTAAAACCTGCCTGGCTGGACCTGCAGGGGAAACAAAGTTCAGCATATTTATAGAAAGAGAACAGAGAATTTCTAGTCTCTTCATTTCACTGAGCCATGCTACTAGTGTATCTCGCAGTCATTTAATTAGTTTGATTAACTAGTCTGATTCTGCAGCATCTCTGGAGCTTTTTCATTAAAATTTAGGTTACTCCTCCTCAGTCTAACCCTCCTTTTATTTGTTCAGATCTGTAACTTTCCTTAGTATTAACTGTGCTGGTATAGGAAGGGTAAAAACTTTTTCTTAGCTTATTCTTATGATGTTTTTTTTTTTTTTTTGTAATTTCCTGATGTTCCTCTTTTGAAAACCTCTAATGCAGGCTGCAAGCTCAATGCCCATCCAGCTGGGACATGAGGAGGATTCTAGATCATCTCAGGGCCACTGGCCAAGACAGAAGCTCTTCTGGCCCAAGGAGGGGGAGGATGGAGAGGGGTCAGGGAGACAGGATGAGGTCCCCATGGCGTCCTTGCTTCTCTGGCCCCAAGCATGGCAGCAGGGATGCAAGCCCTGGATGTGGCCAAGGAGCCATGTCCAACTGACAGTGTGTGGGGTGGCTTTCTCTCTGTGTAGCACCTTTATTGGCTTTTAAGATATATAAGCATCTATATGTCATTGTACTCAACCCTCTGTTGCACAGGAGACAAAATAGCCGGTAGAGAACTGTGGGAGAAAAATGAATTTCATTTTCATGGATTGGAGAAGGCAAAGTATTTTGCAGGATAAGACAAAGGAGGTTATTATTGCTTTTTGATCCTTTTTTTAATGAATAAGGATGAAAAGATGAGATAAAACATGCAATTCCTTGGTTCAGGTTCCATTTCATCCTGTTTTTTCCCACCTAGAAAGTGTCTGGTGGACAGATGGGGATTGTTGTTGTGGTTTTCACCCAAATATAGCACCTAGATCTCAGCTTTTTACTTCTTTGTTTATCTGATATTTCTTTCTTATATGTTTGTTTCTTTGTTATCTGATATTTCTTTTGCATCTTACACAACCAAAACTTTCAGCACTCATTCTTTGCCACCAGTCACTCCTCAGATCATTCCTTTCCTAGTCTTCATTGATGTGAATATTGTTTGTGCTATCCAAGGGCTCTCCTCCACATTAAACCTAATCCAAGTAGTCATGTCCATGACTGAAACCCTCCTGGTAGTGCTGATGAAGAGGCAAGAGGCTTAAAGATTCTCATGTCTTTTTGCTGTCCTTGCTGAATGTTGTGCCCATCAAAGTAACTGAATCTTAATTCACATTGGCTGTATCCAGCTCCATAGGCAAATACCACACGTAGATTTCAACCCAGCTTTTCTTTCTTGGGGAATCAAGAAGAGGAGGTTGGGAAAAATACTCACTTGTTGTGCTTCAGCCTTTTCCTTCCCTGCCCTCCTGTACTTCACACCCCCCAGATTTGTGGATTCTTTGTGGCATCCCACATTATGGAAGGAGCATTTTCCTGGAGAGCAGGAGGCACAAAGCTGGAGCAGGAGTGTCAAAGGTGCCTACTCGCATCCGCAGGTATTTGTCCCTGCAAGTGTGAACCACAATCCTTCACTATCTCTTTTATCCCCTCTGGAGGACACAGCCTCAAGTTGCTCCAGAGAAGTTGCAGGCTGGGTATTAGGGAAATGTCTTCCTGGAAAGGCTGCCCAGCCCTGGCACAACTGCCCAGGGCAGTGGTGAAGTGAGTGTTGTGTCTGTATAAGTTGGACTGTTCTGTTCTCCCCTATCATGTAATGGTTCTGGCCTGGTTCTCCCCTCTCTCCCTTGTGCTGCCAGTTATTCCAACTCCTCCCTAGTTGCCTTGGAGACTAAGGTATCCTTTCTCCAATCCCTCCCTGGTGCCCTGTCCATCACTCGGCGCTCCCACCCTTCTCTCTAGAACTCTCTAGAAACTTCCAGCTAGAGTGTCAAGTGATTGGCTCAGGGGCCAGGGCCCCACCCTCAAGTTATCCCCATTGGTGTTCTCCCTAAGTCAATCTTTTGTATCCCATTCCCCTCTGAAACCCTATTCGTCCAAGGACTGACTCCTCCCTTGTTTCCCTCCCTCGTTATAAGCTGTTGCAACCCCTCCCTCGCCCTCTTCGGTTGTCGGTTCCCCTGGGACTCAATAAATCTGGATTCACCGCAGCTGGCGAGCGCTCTTTTCTTTTTCTGCTGACTGCAGCCATAAGCCAAGCCACGTCCTACCACAAGGTAGCACTGCTGTCATAGCACAGGGCGTTTGCCTTAGGTGCTGTCCCGAACCACGGAGATCGGGATAGTGCTCCCCTACTGCTAGCGGTGCTGGATAGCTAGCCAGGACGTCCAAGAAGGACAACCTTTCTCCAGCTTGACCGCTTCAGTGGAGTCCCCAGTCCCCATACCTGGAGAGATTTAAAAGCTGTCTGGGTGTGGCACTTCGAGATGTGGGTTAGTGGTGGCCTTGGCAATGCTGGGGTAGCAATTGGACTTGTTGATCTCGGAGGGCTTTTCCAACGTAAAAAATTCTGTGATTCTCTCCAAAGTTCCTTTGATATCCCTGTTTCCTTCTCCTACTGCTGCTTTCTCTGCCTCTTTTCCTTGTTAACAGCAGCACAGAGGTGCCAACTGCCTTTCTCGTGACCTTCATGTATTTTATATTCACTTATCAAATGCTTCAGGAGGGAGGGAGGTAAAGGTGTTTTGTGGTTTATATCTTATTGATGGGATTCTCTCCAGTGCTTTTGATACACAGACTTGAGTCAATTGATTTCTGGCTGTGTTTCCCCCCCGAGCCTCCCTCCTGTCTCCACTGAATTGGTTTTCATGTGCAGATTGCAATCATACCGATCCTGTGTGTGCACAAGCATCTACGAGATTAACTTGCAGAACTGCAATGCAGGTAGCATTGAGATTGTTCAAAGGGAAAAAAAAAATAAAATCAGGGCTGTTGAATTGCTCTTCTTTTTTCCTCATTCTTACAGGAAGAAAATATATGAGGACCACATCATGGCCAAGATCCCAAGAAGTAGGTGAGTGAAACAAAGAGGGGAGGAAATTTGTTGCCCCATGAACCAAGTCTAGGACACCAAATTTATTTAACTGTATCCCCCGAGCTTGTACAGGTCCATTGCTTCAGCATTTTCTTAGGGAACATTGTGGGCTGCACTGCTTCTGCCTGAAGCAGAGGGCTCAGTTTCAACTTTCAGTTTAAAGATGGGTTTAAAGTGAGAGAGGGCAAGATTAGATTGAATATTGAGAAGAGATTATTCCCTGTGAGGGTGGTGAGACCTTGGCACAGGTTGCCCAGAACAGCTGTAGCTCCCCTATCCCTGAAAGTGTCCAAGGTCAGGTTGGACACTGGGGCTTGGAGAAACCTGGTCTACTGGAAGGTGTCTCTGCCCATGGCAGGGGGTGTAATGAGATGATCTTTAAGGTCATTCCAACCTAAAACATTCCTTGATTTTATAATTACTCTAGGCCTTGACAGTGTTGACAGATCTCCACATTGTTTCTGAAAGCTGGAGATGATGATAAGCCAAATGTTCCAGCCTATTATTGCCTTGATTAGATAAAATCAATCATAGAAGCACAGAGTGTCCTGAGCTGGAAGGAATCCATCAGGATCACTGAGTCCAACTCCTGGCTCTGCACAGGACACCCCAACAATCCCACCCTGAGCCCGAGGGCATTGCCCCAACGCTCCTGGAGCTCTGGCAGCCCTGGCACCACGACCATTCCCTGGGGAGCCTGGGCACTGCCTGAGCACCCTCTGGGGGAAGAGCCTTTCCAGATCTCCACCTAAACCTGCCCTAACACAGCTCCAGCCATTCCCTTGGGTCCTGTCACTGGTCACAGAAAGATGAGATAAAATACCCTATTTCCTGCCTTAAATGAATGCATGTTGTTCCTCACCATGCTTCACTCAAACCCAGTATGTAAATAATCTCTAATCACTTGTGGGTTACAGCAACACCCACTTCATCATGAAACTATGCCACAATTCCAAAGCAGGTCCTTGTTCTGAGTCAGAGAGAACATTACAACTTCTGCTGGAGAGAAACGCTGAATATCCCTCAAAACTTCTGGTCAATCAAAGTGTTCTGTTTCTATTTTGACTGTTTTCTTTTCCAGTACATAAGAGACTGAAGTAAGTAGCCCTTCTAAAATGAAAAATGAAAAGGCCTCACTCTTAAAATGTTAAAATATTTTGGTTTGATACCTTTAGAATACTTGTGAGCCCTTTAGATTTTTTTTTCCAAGCTGTGCTTTAATTAAATCTTCAGTCTCTGGGAAGCTCAACTCTTTGATCTGCCTCAGTAAATAGAATTATAGAATCACTGAATTATTTGTGTTAAAAATCACCCAGTTCTGACCCATGGGCAGGGACACCTTCCACTAGAACACCTTCCACTAGAAGCTTGCTCCAAGCCCCATCCATCCTGGTCTTGGACACTGCCAGGGATCCAGGATCAGCCACAGCTGCCCTGGACAACCTGTGCCAGAGCCTCACCATCCTTACAGGGAAGAATTTCTTCCTAATGTCTGATCTACACCTGCTGTTGGTGTGAAGCCCTTTTCCCTTGTCCTGTCCCTCTACATCCTTGTCCAAAGCCCCTCTCCAGCTCTCTTGGAGCACCTTTAGGCGCTGGAAAGTGCTATAAAGTCATGAAATGGGGACTTCAGCTGCTCTTTGGTTTCATCCTTTCTTGGTGTAAGCCCCTCCTGGAGGAGATGCACAGCCACCTCTTCATTAAATCATGTTTCATTGTGAGTTATTTCAGAGTTTCCAGTTTGTAGAGTGAAACACCTCCTGGGTGAGTTAAATATACGGTAAATGGTTCAGAGGCTCCGGAAACCGGTTTTTGGGCAGCAAGGGACTTCACCTCATGCTGGTAGATGCTAAAGGTCATTTTCTGATAATATTTACACAGCTTAAATGAAGCCATTAAAATAACCAAATTGTTGCTGTTATCTCTCACAAGATACTGTCCCAGCAGTGGAAATAACTTATTCACTAGGAAGAACTCCTTGGAAGTGTCTAAGTGGCCAGCTGAGACTCTGCCTAATTGGAGTCTTTATTTGCCCTGATATCCCTGATGCAGCAGGAGCAAAATGCTCTTCTGAGCCCTGACCCTCCAGAGCTACTCCAATGCCTTCATGGGCTCAGAGGGTTTGGACATTCCCATACAGTGCTGGAGGCAAGAAGATGCCTGGAGCCTTCATTTCTTGACAGATTGGCCAGAAATAGAAATGCTTTCCCCGTCTCAAGCTATTTCCAACCCTCATTCCCATCCCCAAGACATCCTCACAGCTGCAGCATGATGGTCTATGACCCAGGAAAGTTGACCATTGGATAATTGCAGACAGCAGGATTCAGGCTGAAGCGTTGAAGGGGGGAAAATGAAATTGCAAAGGTTCTCCCAGCCCATTACCATGGGAAGTAAGACACAAGGGATAAATCTTGGATGGGCTGGAAATCAACAGCAAGACCCTACAGACTGCAAGAAGTTCAAATCTCCCTTCCTAGAGCAGTTGAGCAATTGCACAGAGTGCTTCGTTTGGCTGGATACAAAACCAGCAGGAAGAAAACAGATTGGAAGTTGGCTGCCACAGTGAAATTGCCTTATGTTGCACTTATCACACTGTTGACACTAGATAACTGATAACATTTTATGATTCTTATGAACAAGCCTGGAGGTGACCTCCAGCTGCAGATTCATAAAGCCACAATAATCACCCAGACATCTGGATATTGATCTCTAGGAGAAAACAGAATCTGTGGACCTGACCCAAAGAAAAGTAGAGAGACAGTTAAATTTTTGGGAGGCATGACTTCTTGGGGAAAAAAAAAGGCAGGGATCTTTCATCATGATGGTCATGGAAAAACCAGTTGTGAGGAGGCACCTCAGAAGTGGGGCTGGGGAGGTGGATGGAGACCTCTGGTACATAAAGGTCAAAGAAAGGAATTGAAGGTGATGTTGCTGCATTTGGACAAAGAAAGCCCCATGTGTAAGGAGTGAATACATGGAGACAATGCAATAAGGGCTGTGAAAATTCAGCTAAGTGGTGAGTAAGGGCTAATGAAGAATCACAGAATGGTTGGGTTGGAAACGACTTTAAAGACCACCTTCTTCCATCCCCCTGCCAGGGAGAGGGACACGTTCCACTGTCCAGGGCTGGTCCAAGCCCCATCCAGTCTGGTCTGGAACACTCCCAGCGATCCAGAGGCAGCCACAGCTTTTCTGGGCAACCTGTGCCAGGGCCTCACCAACCTCACAGGTAAGAATTTCTCCCTAATGCTGCATCTCAAGCTACTGTTGTAAAGCCATTCCCCTTTGTCCTGTCAACTCCCTCTCTTGTCCAAAGCCCCTCTGCAGTTCTCCTGCAGCCCCTTTAGGCACTGACAGGTGTTTTAAGGTCTCCCCAGAGCCTTTTCTTCTCCAGGTTGAACATCCCCAACTCTCTCAGCCTCTACGGGCACTGCAGCAGAAGACTGGGGTGCACCTTTCTGCCTCTTGTCCTGGAGGTCCCAGGGAAGGGCTCACCAGTACAGTCTGCTGGGACCAATCCTTCCTGGGCTTCAGCACCCTCCGGGAAGCCAAAGGTAAATGTGGCAGACCTCCACCAAAGAATGAATGACAGACTCAACCAAAACTGAGAGGTCTGAAGAAAAACTCATCCCATCAACTGATTATCCCAGACATTTACTTGAAAGTTCAGAGCCTTCTCATCTGTTTTATATTTCCTGTTGCTCCCATCAATGTAGTTGGAAGTCAAATTTCATTGGGTAGTTTCTAGCCCTTGCTTTCCTCAAGAGCCACCTGGCTGTCCTGAAGACACACCCCATGATTTCCCAGGAGGGGGAAGAGCAGCTGTGGGTTTAGCCCTGTACCTGCTGTGCACTCCCTGCCCACCCAAACCCACCTTGTAACCAAATCTGCCTGGGATGATCACCGGGCTTGGCATCTGCTGGACCACAAGCCAGTGTCTGCACTAGGCAGACCAGTTTGTTTCCCAGAGTGTCTGGTTTGATTCATGCTGACAGGGCAGGTACCCCCTCTGCACTCCCCAT
>NW_005054568.1:4762-5723 GCF_000277835.1 Geospiza fortis | reverse complement strand
CTGCTGTCTTGTTGTCGTGCCCTGAACTGCATTTCAAAATCACAATTTAGTAGTAGATCTGTGATTTTATTTAATTTCATTAAATGAAATTAAACTTGCTGGAATGAAGTGAAATGAAAAGAAAATAGATTCTATAGAATTAAATGAAATTAAATTTTAAAATTTAATGAAATGAAATTTAGTGAAATTAAATTCTATGAAATTTCATTTCATAGTGAAATTTCATTTCAGAGTGAAATAAGATTCTAAAAATGAGATTAAATTAATTCCAATTTCATGGAATAAATGAAATGCTGCAACTGGCAGATTTTTTGTTCATTTCTTTCAAAATATTTAGAACTCTCAATAGCTGATTTGTTGATATTAACATCTGCAATGCTACTTCTCTGAAAAATTTAATTAATCTTATTCCACAAAGAATTAAATGTCTCTCAAATTATTTATGACCTGATGAACTCTTTTCTTAACCACTACTCACTCTCAAGGGCCATGAATCACAACTTGCATTATGTGTGCAATTCCAGTGGACACTCAGAGTCCTTTCAGTTGTGCATTTGTGGTTGTAGAGAGTGTTTGGTAAGTCAAATCCTTGTAAATCTCTGTAGCATTTGCTCATATAACTAAATGCATTAATGGACATTACATTGTGACATCAGCTGTGTTATTGCTCATTTAAAACAATTAAGTATTTCACTATCAAATAAAGCTTTCCTTTCTCTTCTGTCTCTACTTTCCAGAGTTTTCAATAAGTTTTTGTATTTATTTCTGTAAACTCAAACTTACTCTAAAATACACGGGAAAAAATCAGCGCATTGTCAAAGCAACCGAGCACTTATGAGAGACAAATCAGGAGCTTCTTTCAAAAGTTCTGCAAGGAAAATGTTCATTGAATTGTTGGAAGCCTCAGAATCAGTTAAACTAGTTCCCGTAAAGAATGGGTACCTGCTGCCGCCGCCCCGCC
>NW_005054568.1:0-4728 GCF_000277835.1 Geospiza fortis | reverse complement strand
CGGGCGTGGCCGGGCTCGCTGTGGGCCGCTCGGTGCCCGTGCAGTGCGGGGCTGGGCGGTGCCTCCACCCTTCCCCGGGGAGCGATCAGCCCGGCGGCTCCGCCTGAGGAGGGGGCACTGAGAGCCCCGAGCAGGGCTGGGGTCCCTCAGGAGCGGGTGGCCGTGTCTGGCTGGGCATGAGAAGCGCCGCCGGGCCGGCCTTTGCCGTGCGCAGCTCTGGCCTTGGGGGTGTTTGCTGCTGACGCCGTGCGCACAAAGTTTGGCACAAACACCTGTCTGGAGGTGTGAGGTGAGCTGACATTGGGACTGCCTCGGGTGGCCAAAGGCAGCATTTTACTGCTCCTGGCCCGCCTTTCAGCCAAAAACGTGAAGGAGATACTGTGCAGTGCTTACAGAGCATGATCCCACTGTAATGAGGGGAAAAAAAGGATCTTCTGTTATTCTTGGGAAACCTTCTGTTATTCTTTGTGCAGACTTTTAATTCTGTTGTCTGATTTACTGTCCAGTATATTTCTAACAAAACCTGTTAGAAATTTAGATTAAGGATGAGGAGTTGGGTCTGTTCATTACAAAATCTCACAAAGCCTGAAGGACTGGGATGGTGACTGCTCTCAGCAAAGTTTATTTATTAGCATTATATCAGATTTCCCTCAGCCCTGGGCAAGAAACCTGTGGGATCATGTTGGAGGTGAGACTGATCCAGGTCAGATCAGGTCAGTGTTTACTGGTAGGTGTGGGGTTTGGCCCCAGACGCTGAGTTTGAACTGGATCAGGGTAACAGACTCTGCATTTTGTTGCATCACGAGAGTTTATATCTCTGTCTCTGCTGGGATGTGGCAGCACAGGGAGCAGAACTAAGCCTGCACCTCCCGTGGGCATTGCTGGACTGTGTCTCTCGGTTGTGCCATCAGACCATGGCAGTTTGCTACTGCCACTGCCACCACACGTGGGGACTGTGCCCTCCTGGCAGCCCTTGCCAGCCCCACACACGAGCTCCAATGCTGCCTCTATGCTGTGTTGGGAGTGTTTGCTGGGAATGTGCCTCATCCCTGGGAGTATCCTTTTGTTCCTGGGCAGCTGGGCAGAGCTTTTGGGCTTGTCAACTTCAGACTTTGATTGCAAAAGTCACTTAAAGGGAGAATGACAACGAGGTTTGTCAGAGTGGTGCTGTTAGACCCCACTTGATGGTCTGTGCTGTGTGTTGGAGGTTGTTGTGTATTCGCAATGCAGGGAATTAATGTCCCTTTCCCAATTCAACCCCAGATGGTCCCTGTCTTGGTTTGGAAAGACAGGAGTCTGCTAAGGAAGGCAGGAGCCTCCCCTGAAATGGAGAATGTAAACCCTCCCCACCCCTCCAAATTGCTATAATTTTAAATTAAGGGGCTCTCAGGCAAAGATATGGGAGCAGGAAATAACAGTTCTTTAATAGGGAGAAAAAAAAAAATGAAATAAACAATGCAGTCCACTAGAACAACACTGACAAGAGTCGGAACTCAACCTGACACCCTGTGGGTCAGGGTGTTGGTGGCAGTCCGATTGAAAATGTGGCTGCAGTCCTCTGAAGTATCAGGTGTGGTTCTGTTGGAGCAAGGGGAAGCTGTAGAGAAGGATGTAGTCTTTCTTCCGAAGATCCAGTGGAGGAAGAGGCAGCTGCTGTTCCTCTAGGGAATCCCGTGGAGAAAAAACCTGCTGGGGTTCCAGAATCTCAGAGTATATTGGGGTGGCAATGCTTGCCTCCTCTCTCTCGGCGGAGCATCTCACAATGGGATGTTATAGTTCTTATCAGTCATGCACTGATATTCAATAGTCTATTATCAGCAGAGGTCCCCTCCCAGGGAGGTGTGAATGTGGTCACTCAAAGAGAGAGGTAAGGCAAACTGGCCACTTGACAAGGTAATCAGCCATACAGATGGTAATGGAAAACATCTTGCATGCAACCTTCAACAGTCCCAAAGGCTTTTGCAGGGAATATTTCTTCTTTACTTTCTTTCATTTGTGATAACATAATTTCCAAACTGCCATGAAAATTTCTTTCGTTTCTCCTGGAGAAAACCACATGGCAGAGGCAGTTTGCAAAGGAGCCCAGAATTGTGTTAGGAGAAGGGAGTGCTGTGAGTGCTGACAAGCTGCATCTGCCTGTGCTCTTATTCCAGGAAAAAATGCATTATGCCAAGTCCTTTTCAGTTCTTTCACATAGAAAAGCTCTTGCTGGCACACAGGGAGCAGATGTTTGTTCCTCGAGTGCTTGGACTGGACTGGGACCACTCCACAGCTGAGGAATAATTTCATTTTGCCAGAAGGAGGTGGGAAAATCATGGACTTCCATGTAAGAATGGTTGGAGAGAAACTTGGAAGTCGTGCAGCTTGTTAATGATTTATTCTGGTCGGCATTTGCCCTCTCAGTGCCCTGAATCTCGGCGCTCCCCGCGTGAGGGCCGAGCAGGGCGTGGCGCGTGGCGCCGCAGTGACGCACAAGCAGGCGCGGGCAGTGGCTCGCGGCTGACACCTTGTGGCGCACAGCGGTACTGCAGCGTGACAGTGCGCATGCGCATTTCCGAGCGGAAGCCCTTTGCACGTGGGCATTACGGCGAAAAGGAAACCCCCGTGCGCATGCGTGTTGTTGTGGATAGGGAAGCGCATGCGCAGTGACGTACCCGGCGCGCAGCCGGGGCTGCCGGGCAGAGCCTTTCCTGGGACACAAAACCTGGGTTTTTCCTGGGAAATAAAACCTGGGCTTTTCCTGGGAAACAAAACCTGGGCTTTTCCTGGGACACAAAACCTGGGTTTTTCCTGGGAAATAAAACCTGGGCTTTTCCTGGGAAACAAAACCTGGGCTTTTCCTGGGACACAAAACCTGGGTTTTTCCTGGGAAATAAAACCTGGGCTTTTCCTGGGAAACAAAACCTGGGCTTTTCCTGGGACACAAAACCTGGGTTTTTCCTGGGAAATAAAACCTGGGCTTTTCCTGGGAAACAAAACCTGGGCTTTTCCTGGGACACAAAACCTGGGTTTTTCCTGGGAAATAAAACCTGGGCTTTTCCTGGGAAACAAAACCTGGGCTTTTCCTGGGACACAAAACCTGGGTTTTTCCTGGGAAATAAAACCTGGGCTTTTCCTGGGAAACAAAACCTGGGCTTTTCCTGGGACACAAAACCTGGGTTTTTCCTGGGAAATAAAACCTGGGCTTTTCCTGGGAAACAAAACCTGGGCTTTTCCTGGGACACAAAACCTGGGTTTTTCCTGGGAAATAAAACCTGGGCTTTTCCTGGGAAACAAAACCTGGGCTTTTCCTGGGACACAAAACCTGGGTTTTTCCTGGGAAATAAAACCTGGGCTTTTCCTGGGAAACAAAACCTGGGCTTTTCCTGGGACACAAAACCTGGGTTTTTCCTGGGAAATAAAACCTGGGCTTTTCCTGGGAAACAAAACCTGGGCTTTTCCTGGGACACAAAACCTGGGTTTTTCCTGGGAAATAAAACCTGGGCTTTTCCTGGGAAACAAAACCTGGGCTTTTCCTGGGACACAAAACCTGGGTTTTTCCTGGGAAATAAAACCTGGGCTTTTCCTGTGCTGGGGGGATGCGGCTGGAGGCTGAGCTTGCAGGTTTCTCACATTTAAAGGAACGTGGAAATCAAGGAGAGAGGTGGTACAAAAACACTGTGGGTACTTGGGCACGTGAGACGCGACTCAGGGGAGGGAGTCGCTTGCCTGAGCTCCTGAAGTTCCACTTGCCTCTCTCAGGAGCAGTCGTGAGAAGTTTCCCGTTTGGAGCTGAGCTCCAAAAGGAAGGAACCTGAAACTGCTTCTTCTGATAAATCCCTAAGTATGTGAGGCCATACGAAGATCACTACCGTAAGCAGCCAGTAACTTCCACGGATATTTTAACTATTAAAAATGGTGACTTATATTTCCTCTGGGCACAAATTACTTGACTGTCCCATGTAGAATCCACTGAGGCTGTGAATTGCAATCCAGAGCATCTTCAGGCTTCTGGTGCTCGGGGCTGTGGCGTTTCTCGTGCAGAAAACATCCCAGGCTGTCCGCCCCGGGTCTGGATGTTTCCACAGTTCCTCAGAGTGAGGAAAGGCCAAGAGGCTGCTGGGAAGGGCTTCCTCCCAGGCCTGGGCATCCTCAAGACACCTCAAGTTTTGTTTTTAAATGTTTGTTGTCTTTTGTTTCCCAGCCCAGGGCTAAGCTGGAGAAAAGGTGGAGAGAGTAGCAAGTGATACCTCCCATGTTTAGATCAATCCTTGGATTCCAGGTTCTCCTGGTGGGTCTGTGCTACCTAAGGGAAGGAAACATGGGAATACCTATTTGCTGACCTGTTGAGCTTGGAGGAGACACTGAGCATGACACTGCAGGGAAGCTGCATTTGTGTAGTGACTGGAGAAGAAGCATCTTGCCTCACGTGTCTCTGTATGCCTCTGTCCTTACTTGGCACTCTGGTTTTTTTCTCTGTTCTTCTCCATATCTCACTCGTGTTCCTTTTTATTCTCTGTGGTGCTGCCCATTCCATTGTTCCTCAGAGGATCCTTGTGTCCCATTCCCTGTTCCTGTTCTTTTTTAACGCCTCTCTGTCATGCTGCCCATCCCACTTTGGGTTTTTTTGTTTGGAGTTTTTTGTTTGTTTGGGTTTTTGTTTGTTTGTTTGTTTGTTTGTTTGATTGGGGGTTTTGGGGTGTTTTTCAATTTCATCCTGCACCCTGTTCTTCCTTTTCTTCCTGTGTC
>NW_005054567.1:600225-665586 GCF_000277835.1 Geospiza fortis | reverse complement strand
GTGGAGTCTCCCTCTCTGGAGGCATTCAAGCCCCACTTGGACACATTCCTGTGTCACTTGCTGTAGATGACCCTGCCTTGGCAGGGTGGGTTGGGCTGGATGATTTCCAGAGCTCCCTTCCAACCCTAGAAACTGTGAGTCTGTGAATTTCAGCTCCAGATTTAAAATTCAGACTGTTTTTTATTAGCAGTACTGTATGCTTCGTTCTGACTCATGCAATTCTTGTCCTTATTTGGCTACTTAAGAATGATCATTTTTTCTTAGCAAAACAGAAAAAATAATTACTACATGTGTCCCCCTCCCCAATTTAAAATAGAATAAAAAGCTCAGTTGTTTAGATATGGATGTCTGAACTCATGTTTATACAACCACACTCTTATTTTCTTTCCTGCCAAGTTCCTGCGACCAACTACAATTCGCATATATCAGCTGAAATAGTTACAGGCTGCGAGAAGAGCCATACTCATGTAAGTGCATCCAACAAACTCAGATAACTTGGATTAGTGCCCTAAACTGTTCTGAAACTGCTTTTCGTTGCACTCCGAAAAGTTAGCATGGGTATCAATATGTAAGACACATATAGCAGGGATTTTCTGAAGCTAGCAGATTTACGAGGCATATTCTACAAATATTTATTTGAACTGTATCAAATTTATTCTGAATCACCATGAAGGAGAATGATCATTTCTATAAATATTCTCTTTATTTTCAAATAATTCAAGGATTTCTGCAGTGACGAATTTGGAGTCATCTTTCTGAACTTCAGCTGCATTCAAAGTGAAAGTTTACAATAGGCTGGTCATAAACTCGTTCTTGGCCAATACACTGAGAAAGACCCTTCTGAAAGGTCATTCAGGCTGCACGAAGGATAGGGAGTCTGAGATACATGGGAAAAATATTTCTTTGAAGGAGTTTCTCTATTTCCATGTTTTATTAATTACTTGCTACAGTTAGAGAATTTCTACTGTATATTCCTGCCTGTGACTGTAATTAAGAAATCACATACTACAACTATCATCATCACTATTATTGGAACAAAAGGACCATTTATTTGCACTATAAAAAGTAAAAAAAAAAAAAATTGAAACAGGTTACAAAATCTCTCCTTTGTGAGGCAGATGATGATACCTCAAACATGGTAGTGCTTAATAGAGCCCTTTGGCTATAGACTTGTTTGAGAATGGCTTAAGTCTTAAATCTTCAGAGGAATAGCTTAGTTATTTCCATGTGAGCGCCCCGACTCTGTTTTATAGCATCACACCTGTTGAAGAAGACTCACATTATCATGATGTTTTTATTATTTTCACCACCTATCTATCAGCCAGATCTAAGAAAAGATCAGCAGGGTTCACACTAGGAGAAGTTCAATAAAGAGATAATTTAATCAGGAATTTCTGACGAGATATAAAAAAATACGATACAATCAACAGCCAAAATTGACCTCATTTATAAGATTTCACTTTTTCTAACTATCATAGTAGAAATCAGAGTTAACACTATTATGCTGCATGCAGCATTAATCACCACTAGCCAATACACTTCTCTCCTTTTGTCTACAGCAGCTGATAAGACCATAGTAAGATGTTTTCAGCTTAAAAAAAAAAATCACCTTTCCTTTCCTTCTAGATCTAGAAAAGGGCATGCCACAGCATTTTCTGTAACTTCCTTTTATTATGAATGTTAGCTTAGACTTAGAGTTGTTAATGAGCATATCCTGCTTAATCCTAATTAAAGCTTACACAAGCCTTGACTTCCTGTGACGTTCACAGAAGCTGAATGCAGCCAAAAATGGTGCCTCACACAGGCCATATTATCAAGAATACAGGAAATACTGAAATATTGATCTGGGAAACTGAGGCTTTATGCAATGTTGATGACAGTGAAGTTAATTTCAAAGAAGGGAAGGCTTTTTTTGCTAGGGATTTCCTTACCCCCTCTTTTTAGTCAGGGTTTACTCTGTTTGACACAATTTAGATTTAGGCATTCTGGGCTCAAGCAAGAGGCACAGTGTTACACCAAGCCTGGGGGCAGGACAGAAAGTAAAAAGTTTATCACTGTCATTTTACCTGCAAACAACGCAACATTGGCATGCTTTGCATCATAGGGGCACCTGGCCATTCCACTGAATTCCTCTTCCAGATAGTCCAAGGTATCCATCTGAAAAATCAAAGGGAGCTCCTCAGATAGAGAAACAAAGAAACAAAACTTCTTACCCAGGATGACGCTTATGACAGTGTTTCTTCTTTTCTGGGCACGGAGAAGACCCTTTCTCTAACTCTACTCCTGACTATGAAGTAAAAACTAGGAAAAAAAAATCATGGCATTAAATAAAATAAGCCTGAAAAAAGTATGTCCAGTAAGTCAGGCCTTCTTTGGAGCTAATAATTCTCACCCTGACACATTTTACTGAAGTCTTCAGTCTATATTTTATCTGCACACATGTTTTGTTTTGAACTGTAGCAGTCTATGTGGTCTGTGGTTCTGGCAAGGCTCCAAAATTTATCCTCACCAGCAACCCAACAGAAGCGCTCTTATACACAGAAAAGACTGCAAACCACAGCATTCAGAAGAAACAACACTAGGACAATTATCTCTGTGTGCATTTTTCTCCCCCAAGTCCAGAGGTCCTTCTGCTCTAGTCTCAACAGTGGTGCTGTCTTCCTTGATTTGCATATTCAGAAAGATGCTCTTCAAGTTTTACTATACCAGTTGAGTTGGTGTCATAGAGAATCCTCTTACCATCAGGCAAGAATTAATCTGTGCAGGAATTGTAAATGTTGAGGCTTATATGTAACTCCTGGGAAATAAATTCACCCTGGGCACTGAAAATGACACAAATATACAGATTGACTTTACATGAAGTTCAAGAAGGTTTGGTGAGCTAAAGGAGAATTGTACACCTGTTACCCCTTTAAGATGCTTATACTACAGTATTTTGGGAATAAGAACCTTTGTAGCATATTCATGCAACTTGTCCATCGCATACTCTATAGATCACACACAGTAAAGATTCACAGAGCATGACAACCCACACAGCGCTTAAATAAACTTTTAATTTGTACGTTACAGCTTCTAAGCCCTTCAGTGGATGATTTGTGATCATTTGTTTTCTGTCATGTATCCTTTCTGTCTAAGTCCACTCTGAGGGGAGTCAGTTGTGTTTACTCAAAGGCTGAAAAGCATTTCACATGATAGTGAGAGGAAATGAGTTAGAGTCCTGAGTAACTTTTCCTGCACCAAGCTCCACAGGCTGGGCTCACTCTCACAACCACTGGCACACTTGAGGGGCAGCCCTGCTTTCTGTTTGGCACACGTTTAGTTCTCTCTCTGTATTATGAAGGCATACATGCAGGAAAAGCCAGGGTAGGTGTTGCAGAGGCCTTCTGAAGACTGCCAGAGGGATCACTATCCAGCCCTGCATCACAGGGGATGAAAACTCTGGAGTAAGGGGGAGGAGGCCATTTATATGCCTCACATCAAGATGTCAAAGAAATCTATAATTGTATCTAAAAGACACCTTCCACACAAGGAGACTGGCTGAGATTTGTTAGCCTCATTAATGGAATTCAGAGATTAAAAATTAAAAATTGCAAACTGTAGTAGAAGAATAAATACAGCCCAGTGATCAAGAAGCTTCATTGCATACTAGGAGCAGGCAAGGAAAGAAAGAATAAAAGAAACAGCTGTTAACAGAGTAGCTAACTGTACCTCACAGTTACCATGACACATGCTTGTATTACTCAAATTTGGTTATTCCTCCACAGACTGGAAGACTACCCTGCACTTCTCTCCTGTGTTTTCTAAACTGCAGCCATTACAGTGGCTAAATGAGGTCAAGCATCATTGCACAAAAATCAAGGAAGACCACCAGTCACAGTGAATACCATTAGGGAAGTAGTTTTCCTGGCTCTTAACATCTTTATTCTGCTTTTTTCCAATAACTCTGAACCCAAAACCTAAATGGCAGTTGTAATTTTGTCAGGAGCAGCATTAGTAAAACTGAATTTTATTTTTCCAGAAAAAAAGATGAGAAATTACCTGTGGGACATAACAGTGCCTAGAAAAGCAGAGTCTGGATGTCAAATGCCTAAATAAATTAATTTCAAAGCTACACCAGAGACATCCACTGTTGGGAGTTATATCAGAATATAATGGTGAAAGCCTAAGGAAATGGGAAATATTTCAGTAAGTGGGTCCTACTGGAATGAAGACTCCTGAGATACACTATGCCAAAGGAATAAATTGGCCTCAGAGCATTAACGTCAAGTATGCAGGGAGCAGCAGAGTTTCTACACTGCTCCAGACAATGTTTTGGCTTTGCAGGTGCCCAGCAAGTGAGGAATACTTCTCTGTCCTGCTGTAGTGCCCCTTGCGGAATTAGCTGTTCCATCACTCCCACAGCACACAAAGCCATAGGATCTCCACAGCATCCCTATCCTGGGGGCTCACAAGAAACTCACGTTTTGCTTGCTATGTCCCCAGGCTTCTTCAGAACTGGTTTTGTGATTGAGAGCAGTAGAACAGAAATATTAGAACATGCTACTCAGCAGTAACCCCCAATATTAGTCTATGACTTGATGTGAGTGTCAGTGACAAGTTGAGGAACTTTCTGAGGTGGGACTACAGCCCCAAGCAGGGATCTGAAGGACTCTGTACCTATGGGGGGGCAATGCAAAGCTGCAATACTCTTGATGTGCAGGAGCTGCAAAGAGTTAGGTACTCAGTCTGAGATTTTCTCGGAAATCCAATCCACATTGAAGTCGGTAGCACTGAAACAAGTCAGGACAAACGTTTCAGAGCTGAATGGCGCACAGGTGAAGGACAATCTCATGCTACTGCCAACATAGTCACAATACATCCAACCAAAAGACAAGGCATAAGTGAAATTCTGCAAACAGATTACATACCTTGTAGTTCCTGCAAGAAGGGTTGAATGCATTTGTTCCACAGATAAACAGTGTATCCTCATTTCTTTTTAGGAGAACCTTAATAAAGTTATGACATTCATCCTGAAGAAAAATAAAAAAAACCTATTTCAGCTACTGCATTTTGAGTATCTGTTTTCATTTTTAAGCAGTGATATTTCACATGTTTAAAATTAAATTGGCTGGTACCCACTGTGATACTCTGGCCTTATTTTGACTATGTTTAACTAACAATGAGCAATTTGTAATTAATTTATATTCTAGTGGCTTAAAAATTACAAAGAGCTGAAGATAAAGCATTCATTTTGTAGCTCCTAGTTTGCTGTTGACAAAGGTGAATTTTGTTTGAAAACTGTTGCTTTCCTGAAGAGTGAAAAATCTGATTTTGTCACCTGTGCCACTGTCAGACAGTGACATCACCACTACAATATACTGGCATAAAGCTTCTTTAACTAGAAGGGGAAGCAGATGTAAAGAATCAAAGAGTCTGCACCTAACTATGATACTACTTATGCCAGTCATAGGTTCCAGGAGGGTGAAACTGGTGTGAGAAACAGTCCTTCTACAGTCCCACATTCATCTTTTCTGATGCTTTTCCTGAACTTCTCAGTAAATTCCCACAGGGGGATGGACAGCAGCACTTGGCTTTTGAAGCAATGGTAAGCAAAACTGGTACACTAAGCACTGTGACCTGCTCCATGCCTTAAATATTTCAGGATATTGCTGTGGCTTCTGTCCTAATATTTTATCAAATTTGAAAGGAACTGTTTTTGCAAATTAAAGTCTTCAGTAAGTTGATGGGAAAAGCAATTACTGGTAAGAAGTGGATGGCACGATCCATTCCACATCACAGACAGCAGCCTGAGATAATAGTGATGCAACTAAACTGAAGTGGCAGTTGCAGAAGAAATGAAAATTGTCTACCTTATGTTTTCCCTTCATTCTGCATGTGTCTACATCAGCTTGTCTAGATTTCCATGTCAATTTCTGCAAGAATAAAGAAAGAAATCAATTAGAACTCAGAGGTTTTTCACATTTGATTTCAGAAGTAAAGTCCCATAGGGGAGACTAGCTTTGAACATACATTTATTGAAAGTTTTCTGCACTCTTTCTCCATGATTAATTCACCACAATGAAACAATGGAAATTCAGTGATGTGGATAGTTCATTTAACTTTGTTTTGGCTCCAATTCATGAGACTAGAAATCCATCCCTCTTTCTTAAATGCCTAAACAAACAGAATCCAACAATAGGTGAACTTTGAAAAACGTGTACTTTTCTTAAAAGTAGTAGATGTTCTCTTCTTTTAACTGATATTGCTCTACAAATCAGAATTGTAATTTATGGACTACAAACTTTCACTGGATTCTAAATGAAAGATACATTCCCAAAGACAACATTTTAGATCTGGAAATAAATAAAATTCAGGTACTTCTTACCACTTCAATTCAACTAACAAGCTCCAAGAGTTTTTCACCTACCAAGACACTGCTGACTTTATCTGCTAACACTGTTTCTCCAGAAGATTTACAGCTAAATCTCAGCCATTTTTTTTTTGCTTTTTGAGATGAGTTTCAAAAATGGTCAAATGTGGAAGCCTTATTAATTATAATGAAGTTTTCTTTAAAATCACATGGCCTAAGATGGCATCACCTTAGACATTATTGCCTTGATAATTCTGACAGTGTTCCTGATCAGTAAACTGAGGCACTGTGCATTCATGGAGGGGTCCAAGTTGAAAGAGTAACCATGAATGTTCATTTCCATTGCAAGCTTGTGCCCTCACTCTTTGATGAGTTAAAAAGCTCACTTTCACCATCATTCATTGTTACAATGAAGCACTGTCCCTTCCTCCAGTGGAATTCATCCGGTGCCCAAATTTTTATGATCTTCTGTCAGACCAAGGCTGTGTTCAACATATGTTACACAACATGAATGAAATGCAAAGGAGCTGAAGGGAGATTATTTTCAGTATGTTCATGTTAATACACAATGCAGTAATGCAGACAAAGCTTTTCTTTGTTTGAATGTAACTTCCCATAGAGATAATGTGAATACATCTACAAAGTGATGTTATAGTAAGACTTCATTTAGTCAGTTCTAGCACAAGTGAAAAAAATTTGTGCAAATGAAAATATGTAACTTGCTTCTTATGACAGAAGTTTCAGAAGACTTAATTGGGATAGTATAGATGTTATAGAAAACTGCTGCATATAATTGAATAGATGTTTGACAGATGTTCCATCAGGGACCTCACCATATTTCAGTACAGATTGCTTATCAGCCCAGCTAAACCACATATCAGAAATTCGCAGAGGACACGATTGCTATTCTAGCTCTCCACAAATATGATTAGCAATGCCATCTTACTTGCTTATTACAGTTTGACAGCAGTACTGGCAAGTTCTTTAAAACAATGTTATCATCCTATTTATTTGAAGCTTGTTCTAGTGTCCTTGCTTTCTGGGTAATGATAAAAGTTACTTACTTTGCTAAAATAAATTTCTTCTGTATGTGATGTGTCCATATCAACAGTATAAATATGGTCCCTGTCAACAAAGGCAAAGAATACAATGTCAAATGGAATAGTCAGACAGTTCATTTTCTATAAAAGAGGTATCTATCACAAGATAATCCATAATCCATTTTAAAAAAAATCAGAGGTCTTACCAGAAGACATTACTGGCAGCATCTCCTGCTTCTCCCACAAAAGTATTTTCACATAAAAACTGTTTGTCTTCCCATTAAGAGAAAAAATAGGAAAGTGCTACAAAACTCCTAAGTAAGATTCTTTCCCAAAAGCAATTATTTGAACAAATGAGATTTGGGAAAGTAGATAAGTCTCACAAGATTTCTGCTCTTTCAGTCCTACACCAGGATGCCACAATGTAGCATGCAGATGTGTTTCTGTATCCTGAAATCAGCCACAATAGCTTTTAGGCATCCTTTGCCAGATTCCTGGGCTGAATGTCACTGTGGCATATAGAGCCACTTAAGGTTAAAATGAAGTCTTTGCCTTGCCTTGCCTTGCCTTCCCTTCCCTTCGTTACAATTTAATTGACAATATGGTAGACAAAAAGCACACAACTATTCCCAGAAATTATTCTTTTCTTCACAAGCTGCTGGCCAAACTAAACTGTAAAATATTTCTCTGAAAAAAGTTCACACTTTTTCCTTACAATTACTTTCCTATTTTCCCCAAGAACCTGTCCCTCTCTACAATTAGCTGCCAATCTGTTCTTAGAAAGAGGAAATGGACACAGCTAATCAGGCAAAGAGATATATTTAGACATTCTCTTCTGTGTAAACAGAGAAAAAGGACAGGTCTGTATAGAACCCAAAAGTTGAAAAAAAACACCAATCTACAAAGTTGTAGTAACTAGCACATTAAATTGGGACTGAGATATCATTTTTCGGTGAAATAAAATTGAATATTTTCAAGATGCAGAAAGTTGAAGTTTGACCCACAGCATTGGAGGGCCTGCTGCATGCAGGACATAGGCTCTTTCCATTTCAGAAATTGCTGTTCTCAAGGTTAGCTTCATATTTATTGGGTTTTGGGAAACAATGCTAGTCTCTTTAACTAAGGCAAACACAGAATACTGCTACACGAGAAATAAACAAGACTTCTCTCAGGTGAAGAAAAGAGGCAGTATTGTGGTAGAGAACCAGCTTTGAAAATTTTTCTCCTATGGAGCTTGAAGCTGTTTTCTTTGTAAGATGCCAAATTGAGGAGCTGATGGGTTTTCTTCTCCTCCAGACTCTAAAACCAGAGCTGTCATTTACTTACAAGATTGGTTTAATACTTCGATTTATTATTTGCCTGACTTCAGTGACAGAGCAGTGGTCAGGGTTGGTTCTGGAATAAAATTACCTATTAGCACAATATCAGCTTCACAGATTACGTCATGGTTCCCTTTTTATGTGCATTACTCTTTATTGCTGTCACTCCTGCTATATAAAAGTGGGGGAAAACATCTCTTGAATTGCAAATGAGGTGCGGGTGGACCTCTAAAACCCTTCTTCCAGCACAGCTCTTGATTTTATTCATCAGCCTCGCTTTCCAGAGGTTACAATTTTTTTCATTTTCAACAAGACGATTAGAAAATACAGCAGTGGTACTGAGAAAGAGCTGAGTTGTTTAGTTCCACCTCAATGAAACAGTCTTTAGAGGACTTACTCTCTGATTTAAGGAACAGTTCAAATGAAACTCCAAAGCTAAGTTATGGGATTGTTGGAAAGAAGGTTAGCATCAGGAAAATTACATATCATTTTCTCAAGCCACAAATGAAGCACAGTTGCTGACAGTGTCAGTAGACAGCAAAAGAGCTGTCAAATTTGGGGGAGGGCTCCCTAATCACAGAAAACGTGGGATTGTCCTCATTCTCCTTTTCCCACTGCTGCCCAACTCCTACTTTTTACTAGCTGTGGTATGTGTACAGTTTACTGCTAATTAAGTTATTCTAACACAAATTTACTTAATCCTAGAGCTTCCGTTTTTCCCACCTCCAGTCAGCAGAACAGAGTTCTGTTGCCATGGCATAATCTTGTCGAGGAAGGGAATTTAAATAATGCCACTGGCTGCGCACGACCCTTGGCACTCGGAGCATGGTTTGGAAACACGTAACTGCAAAGGAGGAGGGAGCATTCCCATACCCTGCTCCATGCCTGTTTGGTTCACACACCCACAGGAGGGGTGGCAGATAATGTGAACAAAAGCTGCCACGGCACAAGACAATGGGAGGAGGAGACACAGCAAACTTAGAAAAGGATGTGTGTGCCTGGGTGTGGGCCAGTGAGAGAGAGATGAGGATGGAGTATCCTTCCCACGAGAAAAAAGATGGCAGAGCCAGTCCTTAGCAAGCCTGTTCAGAGAGTAAAGCTTAATGGCCTTTGACTGAGTTATTCTAATTTATGTTGGCTGTGTATTTCTGTCTGATAACATGAAATAATGCCTTTGTGAAATGACACAAAACTTTATTTGGTAATAGCTAATACAGGAGTTGTGTATCCCATATGACAAAATAAGCAGTGGACTGACAGAAATTTTGTTCTATGCCAGTTGATCATTAATAAAATGTAAGCAGTTCTCAAATCTGAGTTAGCCTTTCTGGTGGGCTGAAACTGCCAGCAAAAGTCAACACTGGATTTTTCCAAAACAAGCACACAAAAAACTCCCCAACCTAAACACAACAGTGCTAAAATAAAAATGCTCAGTATTTAACCATTTGTTTTGGTTGTTTTTCAGATAATTGGATAAAATATAAACTTAGGATTGCTGTATTTCAATGCATAAAAAAAGCATGAAAGCAATATCTCATATAATACTCAAAGATTTATTTAGCTACAGTTTTCAACGAATCTTGTTACAAAACTCTTTGGCAAACACATTTGCTTGTGTACAAATTTGCTTCCAATCTCTAGATTTACTACTGCCTTTGAAGGAAATGCAGTATTTGAATTACAAACTTTCATCCACACTAGATACTGAAGGATGACTCATTTTCTGAAGTTAGTTACTTAGAGATAAAAATTATCTCTGAATTTCAACTTGTATCACATAGTCTTGTCAGCCCAGGAAGGACTTTATTCAGTAACATGGAGGGGGGGAAGAATATGTCAAAGAGCTTTTGAGTTACCAAAGGAAAAAAAGTGTAAGAAGATTTTTTTCATGCCTGTGTAAGTACAAAACAGATCAGGTCTTTATTCTTTTTTGTAGGTCACAAGATCCTAGGACTATATAAGCACTCTCATTGTAGCAAGTTGTTTTATACAAATGAGGAAGAATGCCTATTCACATACTAGTACATGTTTTCCCCCAAATATTAGCATTCTTCTTATAATTTGTGCACACATCCCAAAACTGTTTCATATCCCAAAACTGTTCTCCGGGTTTTCCTGTTCTAAAGCCAGTTACTTGGGCACTGAGACAGTCTAACTGCATCAATCTCAGTCTGGGAACAAACTATGAAAACAGCAAAGCAAAATCTGCAAAGAGGATTTACCACCACCTCACTGCAAATAATTTCCTAATTTAAAGGAAAACAAATGAGGAAAGCAAAGAGAGCTCAGTCATGAAAAGGAGGAAATCCTGCCACCACCTTTCAAACCTATTCAACCCTCAGTCCTGCCCCACTCTTTATCCCACTAAAAAACAGCAAAAATACCAGTCTCAGAACTCAGGCAGAGCACAGGGCTTTGCCACTTGCCACGGGGCTGATCTCTCCTTGTGCCCTGTGACCCCCACCATGGCAGCTCCTGTGGAAGGATACTTGCTGTCTGCCTGGACTCCATGCAAGGTCTTGCCGTGAGAACCCTGAGCTCTGCCACCCAGACCCCATGCAGCAAGGGGTATGCAAGGAGCCTGGGAAGCTGCAATCAGCCAGGGCAGCTGCCATGGCTGGGTAATGGAACAGGTGTGTTCTTCCAGCAGCCAGGGACATGACTCTGAAAGTGTCCCTCAGTGACTGTGCTGGTGTAATGCAATTACCAATTTTGTGGTGCTGCACAGAGATGGACGGGCAGCTTTCCCCACAGGACACATCCGACCACCCAGGAGATGGGGAGTGGCTGTTTGAGAAGAAAGGCAGTCAGCTCCCAGAGGCGGCCAAGGGCTTTACAGACAGGGCTGGTGGTGAGAGGCTGCCTGTTCAGCAGCTGTTACACTTCACTCTCGGCCATCCCACCCACCACTTCTCCCATCTGCAGCAACAGCCTGGTTTTATGTGACACATGCAGAAAGGTGTGTGTTTTTCCAATGGAGGACCAGAAAACAGGCAGGAAACAAGCTACTACTTGACAGGCAGCTTGCAGGGAGGTCCCAAACAGCATCTGGGTCCAAGAGCTCCTAAACTGGACTACCCACCCTTGCAAATCTGGACCACCCAGCCTTGCTAATCTGGACCCATCTTGCACTCTTTCTGCATCTCTCATGTAATTCCACTCTAAGGTTGTCAATCTTCTTTGCTAACAACAGGTAGGGATGTGAAGTGTTAATATATGTTAATCTCTGCAAGGTTGGCAGCTGTCTGATGGGTGTAGGCCCACTGAGGTTGACAGTGCAAGCTGAGCTAGGCAAACTGAATGGGTGGCTCTATGCGCAATTTTTATAAAAAGACACACTAATGTCTGCACAGTATAGCTCTCCAAAAAAAGTCAAGACACTAAATTCAATTAACCTTGAGGGAGCATGTTTAGTTCTTTGTCTTAAGATACCAAAAACATGCCTAAATCAGCAAAATTTCATTCTAATAATTCTTATTAAAAATACATCTGTGCACAGAATAAATATTCTCTAAAATTTGTCATTACTGGTGAACAAAAGTGGAATAAAATGATGAGGGTGGAATTGCTTCTCCATGGAACTAAATTATATTTCTGGCAACTTCCCTCTTGCTGGTCTCAGAGGAGGGCAGAGGCATGTAGCCCTAAAACACAGGTGTAACACATCGCAAAACTTTAGTTGATCATCTAGCAATGTTTCTAATATGTCTTACTAACAGGCTGCAAAGCTCTCTCTGAGTGCAATACAATCCTAAAAATAATGTATCCATCAGAGAAGAGCTCAGAATATTCCTTGTGCTCTCCTTGCTCCTCTTAAAGCAGTCAGAGAGGAGTGCTGAAGCAGGAGGCTACTGACCTAGCAGCAACGTAGAGGGTCCTGTTCATGACCATGACAAGCTGGATGTCCAGCCGGTGCCTCTGTGTGGTGTTCCGCCCTGGTTTGTGACCCACAAACACCGGATACTGTCTTGTGTCTGTGGAAAGGAAAAAAATCAACAGGGTCAGAAGAGAATAACACACTGAAATGGTGCTAACATGAATCACCATGGGGCCCAGCTATAGCCAAAACCCATAGTTTCTGTTCTGCCCTGGAAGCATAGACTGGGGCTGTAAGGCATGAGCACAGAGAGCTGGAGAGTTCTTCAAGGTTACAGTGTCTGCAACTGCAAAGAAGAAAGTCACCACCTTTGAAGAAGACAAAAACTGTGAACTTTTTTAAGCATAAAGCTGCTCTGGAGCTCTTGCCACACAGGTACATGGCACTATCGTGCAGTTTTTCTTTCGCTGTTTGCAGAGCTTAAATGCTTGCTCCTGGCTGCTAAAGCACGTCTATCAGGATGAAGCTGTTCCACAGTGGCCAATAAATCACCACAATGACTGGAATGGTAGTGGCTAAAGCAAAAGGCTTGGCTCTTGTTGGCTCAAACTGCCAGTTCCCTGGGTTTTCTACAGGACTCAACTGCTGTCACAGAATGGCTGCAGGGTTTTCTGAGAAATGGTGGGAAATCACCACTTGAACTTTATGAAGTGAAAGCCACTGCGCATTATTTTGGCAACCAGTCTGATATTCCAATCCTTCTGGCAACTGGGCAGCAATACTAATTGGAATCCCAATGCTGAGCTTCTGCTGTCAACAAGTCAGCTTCTCCCCCTCCAGTTCTACGAGTCAGCAAGAGTATTTATTGTCTATTCCCATTTTTTGGGGGGGTGAGAACTCAGGCACACACAGGGTGTTCCACTGCTCCTCAGATGGGTGTACAGCCTAACAAAAGTGAACACTTCTGATCAAGGGCCACTTCACATTCATGTGTATCGTATGATCATGACATCTAGGTACAGAAACAAGAAGCTAATTAAGTAAATAAAATTACAGAAGACAGGAGGAGGATAATCCTCTGATGAGCACTATCACGGCAGACCTGCTGCAAGTGAATGTTATACTGAGCTTACTACATCTAGCTATGATTTTTCCCAATTTATATGCCTTCCCAGAAAACTGCAGCTCTTTGTGGGAGTCTATTTCTTCAGAAACTCATCTGCTGCTTTAGTTTTCAGCTATTGTCTTCTAAAAGCATTGTACCTGTTAAGCTTGGTCAAAGTATTGGTACACAGCACGGCTTCAGCAAAGGACCTCAAAGTGTCATGTGACAAAAAGTCTGGTGATAAGACTGGATAGAAAAAGGAACTTCTCACCAAACCAGGTGCTGAGAACTCTTTAAGAAATAAATTAAGACACCAGGCAGGATTTACATTTAGAAGATTAATCCTTCTGATCATGTCCTACATGCAAAATGCCCAGTTTTATTGTCCGGCTGTTTTCTACTCAGTAGTGTTTCCTCTGTAACTCATGGATCTAGAACAAACTAGGGACATTCATGTCCACTTCAGCATGCCATGCTGCAGAGGAAAAATCATCCCATGTTCTATTTCTCTAAAAACATCAGCGGCAAATTTTTCTAGGAATGATTAGCACTGCCCTTCTAGAGGGTGAAAATGTTGGTGCTGAAGTGGCCACACTAGCTATGTTTCACCTGTGGTTGCTTCAGAGCAGTTCTTCCCTGTTGTTGTACCTCAGAAATCTATTAGCATTTGCAGCACATCAGGTGTCCCTGGAGTCTTGTCTTTCAGAATAATGTTACACAGGACAGACAAGTTTTTGGGTATCAAGACCTTGCAAAACACAGTGAACATGGACAATTCAAAAACCAAATTCCTGAACAAAAAAAGAAATTTACACAAGCCTGCTCTTGGCTGACTTGCTACTCCCTGGCATACTTTTAGGGGTCCAGATGCTAAAGACTTCTTTAAAAACATCTGAAACTTTGGCACTTTGAAGAATTTCCATTGCCATTATCACAATTGAGATGAGGCAAATGTGAAAGAATCAGATAAGTCAAGCCTGATGTCCACTGTAAGATACACAGAAAGCTCTCCACCTGTTTAGCCAGCAGATCTCAGTACGCAGCTGTTGGTGTTACACTAGATTTTGGAGAGTTTGCCAATCTCTACTGGTAAGAAAAGAGAGACCTTCTGTCATACAAGATTCTTTGTCTTAATTTAGTTTTTAGCTTCTTCAATTCCATCTTATGAAAAAAATGCCTAATTCTCAAACAGAATCCATTTGAGCTTAAAGAAGTCCAATTATTTGTATTAGATTAACAAATAATAAGACCATGTGAAACAGTCATGTTCCTATGTTAGTACCTGAGAATGTAAATTGGCTCATATGGGAGAAATCAAGAAAAAACAACTTTATCCACTGCAACTGTATTTAAGTAGTGTTGATTGGAAGTCCCCCGATCAGTACTGCATGTGGTCCTCTGGCCCCTTATACTTACAGTTGCCATGCGAAATACTGATAGGCTCAGAATCTTCTGGGAAACCAGCCCCAGCAAAGTGTAGCAGTGTGAAATATAGCAGCAAGGCTTCTGACCTCATAGTAGTTCAGCTGTGAGGCTTCACTTCTTCACTTCACCCTGTGGAAGACAAACAGGTGGATCAGAGCTTTAAAGAGTCTGGGAAAGTAGAGGAAGCTGTTCTCCTCAGGCCTCTCACTCCACCTGAGGAGGCATGCTGTGTTTCTAAGCAGAAACTGCCCTGCAAAGCCAGTTATTCTTCAGCTCATGCCCTAGTAGGGCCACATCTTGCTTGAGGATAGACTTATGGACCTGTGTGTTACAAAAAATTTTCTGCCTCTGATGCTTATATGTAATAAAGATGCTTCATCTCCTGCACTGATTGACGGCTGACAAGAGTTTTCCAAGAAATATTTTATTTTCCCCTTCTTTGGTTTACATAATTAGATGTTGACACGATGACACACACCATAAATAAAAAAAGCCCCTCACACTACATTATTCTGGTTAAAAAGAGATTAAGAGTTATACTACAGGACTGATTCATACCCTGTAGAGTTGTGAATCAAGTGAAGAAACTGAGAGAGCTTGATGGAGCATTCAGAACATGTCGTTGGGCTTTACCATAAAAATATGTACCCATAAATTTAGGTGTCGTAAAACCAATACTCCAACTTGTGATAAAATAGGGAAGAAAAGAACTGTCTAAATCCAGCAAAATCTTTTCCCTGTGTTCCACTGATGCATTCATTCATTCATTCAGATTTCATGTACAAAAATACCCCTAAATCTTTAAGATAAAAGGAACCACTGGGGCCTTTGGATACAGTGAAAAAAACCAGCACATAATACAGTAAATACTTCATAATTCCCAGGCAAATTTCACAGAGACATTGATCTGTAGGGGAAATCAGTGCAAAAGTGGGGTTTTCTTTTCATCCCTTCCAGAGTTTCAAACCTTTGATGCTGCCTGCCAAAGATTCCTTTTGAACAAAGCTATTTTACAGTGGTCTGTCAGTCATTCAAGATTTATGGGCAGAAAGTCAAACTTCATAACCTACATAGTCTTTGAAACTTAATTTGGCAAACAAAGTGCTAACTTGCCCTTCTGCAGCGCTATTTAATATTAGATACCTGTGTCTCCTTTCTTGATGCCAAAAAAAGCATTAGCAAGTCTTAAACGTTGGATTCCTCATTTTTTAACTGATAGAAAAGTGTCATAATAATTAATTTGCCTCATCAGATATCTGCTTTCAAATAAAATTTCAGTTGCTATAACTGGTTTGAAGTGGGGGATCTGTTGCAGGGTGATACAGTCCATAAGGACTGCTGATTTATTATACTCTCTGTGTTAGTCTATTTTTATTTCAACACAAAAATTGGAATTTTGGCTGATTCTCTATTTCTATTAACAAAATAACTGAGAGACCAAGTTAGACCAAGAAAAGGAAAAAAAAAATAATGTAAGGCTGTGACTGACAACTGAACAAAGTTTCAGATAGACAGTGAAGGATAAAAATAGCAAGAATAAATGGAATACAATGCAGACAATATAGATCTATTATAACTTATAGGAGAATACATACTAAAAGATGGTACATACAAGCCCCAATAGAAGTATTTCCATTTAGCACTGGTTAAGCCAATAGCTCCGTATGATTCCTGACACAGCTATATCTGCCTGCAGACACTTTCTTTGTGCATTTCCTCCATTTGTCTTTCTAGTCACCTCTTACATTTTCTCTTGACTGTTAGCTCTCTGAGGTAGAACCTGTTTCTTTCTATTTGTTGCCATTTGGGGCCCTTTGGAATGCAGAAAGAGGAAAAAGCAGCAGAAGTAAATAGCAGGCTTGGAAAAACAGTTTCCCTCCAAAGGTTATAATTAAAAGCAATACATACACATTAAAGGGGCTAATTCCTTTATCTCTATGCAATTTTTCAACATGTCACTTTGCTGAGTTAAGAATTTTGCCCTTGTAAGTACACAACAAAATAGCAAAATGAAATTCCTTACTGCACAAATTGATTGAAATTACTTTCTCTTTGAAATTGCTACAATCCAATGTACAAATTATTTCTGAAATGTACATGGGGAAAAACAGTTTAATGGGAAGAACTTAGGAAGCAACCTAATTCTTCCACTTACACTGTATTAATCTACAGTATCAGTCTGCAGGCTAACAATCCAAACCACTTGGTTCACAATGAGACTCTGGAGCATAAGAACAGTTGCATTCTGTTACTCCCTATCATCACAAAATCCTCTATCTAACAACGTGTGTGCTGTGAGGAAAGGACCACAGTACTGCAGACACAGCTCTGCCACTCCCCTTTGGAGCCTGAAAAACTTGTCCCATGGGTGATTCTGCACCATCAGCCTCCAATTCTCATTCAGACTTGTGTACTGCTCCATGTACATCTATGTGGGAGACAGCTTCCAGGAAAATGAACAAGGACCATCACGCATACTTTGTGATTTCATGCACATGCTATTGGGCCAGATCTGCTTTCTTTTACCTGGAAAAAAAACCAAACTGACAAATGAACTGACATAGATTGGAAGGTTTTTATGAGATTCTCCCTCCTTCTTAAGGGGATTTTCTGGGGAAGAAAAGAGGGAGAAGAGAGGAAAAAAAGCTTAATTCTCTCTATATTGCTCTGATGCCAACATAGTCATTCAAATTCACAAAATGTGCATGCAAAATATCTGCTTTGACATGTCAATAATTCAAGTGTACTACACATGTATCAGTGTCTGTGACAATAAATTAGCACTGAGGAGGACTAAATTATATCCAAAGGCAACTTTTTTCCAGAGATAATTATTCAAACATATTGTCACTTTTGCAGTTCTTACAATGGCAGAAAAGCCATACTGTTTCAGTGGAATTTCAGAAAAGTGCTGATTCAAGAAGGTCACACTTATTTTTAGGACAATTTTCACTGTAGTTGGGCCCCTGGGATTGATGCAAATGTTCTCACTTGCAACTGTGCTGAAACTACTTTTGTTCAAAAGTGCTTGTGAACACAGTGTCTGATGAAGATGAGTAGTTAGACAGTGATGCCAAGTGAGTCCAGCACCGTTTCAAAATAAAAGTTTTGCAAACATCAATGAAGAGCTCTCCACCTTTCATGCGGAGATCTGAACTGCAATTCAATCTGGCCTGCATTAAGCCATAGTGGTTGAGAATTGGGTCTGAGAACTCCAGTTCTCCTGGTTCAATACACTGTAACTCTTGTTGAAGGGAGCTACTGGTGACAAGAGTGAACCTTGGAGGTCTTTTATTATCAAGGATGCTATTAAAATACAGCCCTACAAATATTTAAGGGAATGTTTTATAGCCTATGTCTAATCCAGTGATTTGCAGCCATTGGATTGGCAAGTAGATTAGATTTCTTCCAAGCTTCTAAAAAACCCACAAATAATTTGCTTTGTGTTTTCCTAAACCAAAGAATATATGAATGTTTTGGAAGAGACATTGGTGCTCTGATTATTCTTTCTGAAGCTGATACTTCAAATACCTATGTAAGACATCTTGTTGTGGTCACTTATGTGTTCCCTCCTTTTTATTGTAGTATAATTATGTATAAACAAACCACATGATCTCTTAATAGATATAGAAATCAAAGTTTTGCCTTCTGAAGTGGAATAGGTTTCTCTATTTGTACATTTCAGCCCGGAGATTAATCACTTCTAAGTAGGATGTTTGAATACTAGCGCAAGATAGTTGCTATTACTATTATTTTTACTTAGTCAAAGCCTATGTATACATATACATATACATATACATATACATATACATATACATATACATATACATATACATATACATATACATATACAAGCTTGACAGAGAATCATTTACTTTTGTAAAATTCATGCTGTTGGCATGAAGGAGCTTCTGAAGCCAAGAAACTTTTTGCTGTCTGATATTTTTAGCATTTACAACAGTTTGTGTGGAAATGCATACAGAATATCTGCCTGGCTAAGGAAAGAATTACGTGGCTCCTGCCACAATATCCCAGTAGGCAGGTTATTTTATCTACAGCTTGTTTGTTCCAGAAGGGTTACACAATCCAATGAAAAATCTGAACGGAAAAGAGAACTTCCTGGTAAGCTCCATAAAAGTGCAAGGGCAGATTTGACCCTGAGAAGGTATTCAACAACAACAGCACTGACTGCAAAGGCACATCTCTAATGAAAGGGACGCTCCTCCATGTTAGAAAACCTCCCATCGTGTTGCTTCAACCTCACTGTTCATTCAGCTAATCCCAGCGTAACTCCAAGAAAAAATCAAAATATGCAACCATGTCAGAATTTTCCCATGGCACAGAAAGACTGCTCTATAATGAATAGATCTTGTTATATTCATTTATTACAAAACTTCTTTCTACCATGATGGGTTATGTTCATACACAACAGCTGCAATTCGATCCACAAATTATTAAGCTTAATGTGAGAATCACCAGACAAAATTCCATGGCCTGTGTCATGCATGAAGCAAGGCCAGAAAACGTACTGGCCCTAAAAACCTGTGACTGTCTTCAACAAACTCTTTCATTTCTACAAATATGTAGAAATAATTTATTCTTCAAAAAGATAGCAAGAAGAAACAGCATTTAACCAAACACTGAGGAAACTAAAAAGTAAAGCCAGATGAATTTGAAATACTATATATGAATATATGCATAAGGAAAAATGCACACCAGGGAAAGCAGCAGCCTACATGAACTGGTCCTGGAAATACTCAGCAAACATCCCTTAGAATCATAACCAGCAAAAGTAAAAGTACCATTAAAAAGCAGGGAAGAAACTGATTTGAGTTTCATAACAGAGGTTAAAAGATTGGAGATTCTTCTGTGGTAAGAGCTTTAAAGGCACACAGGTGATTTAGGAGCCCAAGCCCTACTCCAGTGTCTCATCAAAAGAGACTAACAGAGCAAGCTCTGCCCTTACATGTAGGGCATGTATCAATCTACACAGCCATGCCTTGCCATGCTGAAGGCAGAGCACAGAAACCAGTTGACCAACCTGCCTGCTGTTCTCTGCTATGGTACAGATTTGCCATGAGATGTTGGCAAACATCCTACAAGACCCTTGGCTAAATTTAAATTCAGCTAATTTTCCTTTGGAAATCTCTGAGTGGAAAATACTGTCACTGCTATTTACCCTTTTAATTCACAGATTCTAGAAAGTGAGAGACAAGAATTCCGTGCAAGTCAGAGGAAGGAATTAGGAATAATGCAACAATAAAAACAAAAGAGAGGAATACAACCTGAAGGCTGCAGCTCCCAGAGAATGAGGAAAGTTAGGCAGAGCCGTTCAGGAGAGCATCTTTTGTCTATGCCCGCCTGTGTGGTGTGTTAGCTGCTGCTCAGGCACCTCGCATGGCTGCACCAGGCAGCAGAAGGGCTCATGCAAAATGCCTGGTCTGAGTGGGGCCAAGGGGATCAGACAGATGTGAGTGAACAGAAGCTCAGCGGGTGCTTGGGAAGCCCAGGAGAGATGAGACACAAGTGGCTATCAGCAAGACACAGCATGCAGTGCCAGACACTGCAACTGAATTGGCAATGGCAGCGCAGTGCCTGGGATGGACAGCTTTTGCAGCATGCTCTCCTTTCTCTACTAATTGCTGCTCAGTCACCTGAATGTGGTGCAGGTGGCTACAGAGACTCAATGCCAGCTCCATGCCCATCATCACTACCAACTTCCAACATCTTTTTGTGACTGATGGTGCAGCCACCATTCATCTTTCCTCTCCTGTTCTGCTCCTGTTGTCTCTACAGCTGGCCATACATTTCATGCGGCCAAAAAAGCACTCTTGCACTCCAGGTAGCTGGCACTTATGCCAGAGGGACTGGAGCATGAAAGCATTGGGGTAATCACCTGTACTCCTTCAGATCTCATGGTAACAAGGGGTTGCTCCTGAACACTGGCGAGGGGAGAGAGGCAGTGCCCAAGGGACGCCCGCACCTGTCTGGTAACACTGTGGAACAACCCTAAATTATGTGTATGAAGCACCACTCTCTCTCATTTGTGTGTATCAAAAAGTTCTCCCTGCCCACAAGAGGACTGCATGGGTGCCCTCTGTTATACATGCTTTACTAGCATTTTAATTGGATTCAGTACTGCTTACTCACTGCCCAGCTGCTGTGGGCTGCATGCCAGGCATGACGATCAGGCCCAAGGGAAAGACACCAGTAAGAGCAGTTTTGCCTCATATAGTAAGCAACAGTACCTACCTTCATTAAAAAGAATAATACGAACTTCATTACTAGTTTAATGAAACACAGATACATGAGCCATGCAGATTTTCTCACAAAGACTTGCAAAAATGCATCTAAAATAAAATTTCTGCCCAAATACTAAGTATTTGCATGCAAGTTTCAGGGGTAATTGCTTTTTTTTGTTCAGGTTTATGCAAACCTGAGTCTGTACCAACTTTTCTCTCCCCTCATATGCACCCTTACAAGGCCATACCTCACACAATAATGTCACCAATGATACATGGCATCACTACCTCCTGCCTCAGTAAGCGATAAACTGAAAAGATCTGGACAACTCCCAGGCAGCAGTGATGAGCCTCAGCCTGTCAAATGGGAGTAGCAGGTGTCAAGTCAGTAGGCAAAACTCAGCATGCTTAATGCTGGCAACCTGTCCTATCAAGATCCACATTGCTGCTCCCCCCAGCTCAGCCCAAAAAGAAAACGCAAAGAACAAATGGAGGCCTCACCAGAAGAAACCCTCTTCTGACCTGAGTGAGACATCTCTGATGACTGCAGTGTTAATAGGATGCTGCTGTTCAGAGGGGAAACAGTCAGAAGGAAGATGAACTTCTCCCAGATGGAATTAGAAGCGTCTCAGGCCTATCGATTTTGGTTGTAACCTTTACTGTAAACAGTCCACAGGGGCCTCATCAGCCACCTGTTCAGTGATATTTGCATTGAAATATAGAGCCAACACAAATGAGAAAATGGCCACAGCTCCTTGCTAAAGCATCTGCTCTAGCAAGATGCATCTATCTGTGCATCACAGGTACAGGTTTTAGAGGAAGAGGCAATGCAGTGGCATTAGCTCTCTCACATGGCTCTGAAATAACAAATGCTCCATTTGTCATGATGTTGATGGTGGTGGTAGTGATATTATATCATGCAATATTTCACTTTCTAATAATTGCTCAGTTTTATACTGAAATCAGGCTTGCCAAAACTGGGAGGAAAGCCATCTGTGCCTGGAGGATGACTGCCAGAAACATTTGCAATATTATTTTGGGGTTATAAACCTGCAGAATGGAACAAAGGCAATGCCTAAATAACTTCTTTCACTCAACACCCCCAATCATATAGAGCAATAGACCTAACTCTGGAACAGCTTGGTCAGTCATTACAAAGATGTCTTTCTTATTTTTAAAAGTCTCACTCTTTTAAGAGATAAAAATATTTCTATTGATTATTTGCGGGACTTCAGCAAAACTCTGTCAAGATTCTGAATTGATTTGAGAGCTAAATGTAGCAATCGCTGCCTTTTGAAAGGAGAGAACACCATCTCTAATATATACTTTGCTGTTTCATCTCGGCATGCTTAATAGAAAACAGCTACACTACCAGCAACACCATTACTCTCTCCAACACTCATTTTGCCTGGGAAATATCAATGCCAGTCAACTGACCTTCTATTCCCTCATCTGATAGATGGAATAAAAATTTTCTAGCTGCAGGTGACCCGAAGACGTAATGAGAGAAAAATGTGTCCTTCCTTTGTTTTCTTCTCCTTTTGGACAGCAAAGGTAAAACACCAAGTTTGGCATGTTTTCACAACAACATTTACAAATGTCACTGATTAGAAGTTAGACATGGCCCAGCAGGCATTGTCTCAGCTGCCACATGAACATTGCAAGGGCATGCAGAGATAGGACAAGGGGAAATAGCTGCAGACTCGGAGGGTGCTGGGGCACTGGAATAAGTTGCCCAAAGGAGGTTTCATTGCTGGAACTGCTCAGTGTCAGGCTGGATGGTCCTTTGAGCAACCTGGTCTAGCAGAAGGTGTCCTTGCAAAGGTGTTGAAAGTAGACAATCTTTAAGGCTCCTTCCAATTTGAACTTTCATGATATCCCCATTTTTAAAGCTTGGTGTAATCACAAATAACTCTTCTTTGCTTTTTGTTAATGCAAGAAGCATCAAGAACTTAAATATGAGCCCCAGCCGTATTCTTCAGGACATTTGTCCAATTCACTTGAAATTGAAGTGTCCATGTTTTAATGTGATGAAACAGTAGAAAATGCAAATCATCACATTTAAGTCAGCTGTTAACCAGAGCACATTGCTTAGCTGTTGTGCAATTTGGCCAGTTCTGCCCCTAAATCCATTTATACAAAAATCAACTCATTAACCTGCCTTGGTGAGAAATAGCAAATCTTGTCAGCTTGTTTTTTCAAATGGCAACAAATCAGCTTTGTCATGAAGTGGTTTGACACCACATTAAACTACATACCTACCCCAAAACGTGAATGAAATCTATTGTAGCACTTCAAATACTTCAAAAACATTACCATTTATAATAACTCCAGCAGTGGACAACATGCTGCCTGAAAGTGACATGCACCACTGCAGAGTGCACCAATTGCTCCACACTGCAACAGTTTAGTCATGGCAGGAGAACTCAGGCCAAACCTCAGCATCATATTTTGGGAAGGGATGTTCAGCACAAGGACACAGTGTCGACAAACAATTTGAGTTATGACAGGCAGAAAAAAGGGAAAGGTTTTTCCTCTGGAAACCTGGCAAAGTCTTGGAGAAAAATTATGTTTGAACCTCACAGATAAAAAAAAAATAATTCAGATAAGAAAAGAGTTTTCGATATGTATTTATAATTTTAGCCCCTAATTGGTTTATGAATTAGTTATGTCAAGTGTCTCCATACCTTACAGAAAAGTATGAGAGAAAAGCATGAAATAGACTAGTACAAAAACACAAAATGTCCAAAAATGAAGGATGTCCACAAAACAAATGTAATCCCTAAGGGAAAATATTAGAAGAGCTGTGGATAGACACAGGTAGAAGGAAAAACCAGAAGACTTTGAGTACTAAGAAAACAAAAAACTTAACTGAGAACATTGCCTCTCAGCACCACCTCTGAAATGTCTCTCCTTCAGACAACCATCCACTTCTGTGTGTCTATACAGTGACAGATATTCACCCAAAGTTCAAAAGTTCACATCACAGAAAAGGTTTTCCTGTTAAAACTTTAGACCTGTTTCATAGATCTCTATCTTTCATGATTACTTTTCATTGCCAATGTTTTTTTGCTGATATTTTCAGAAGCTTTAAAAGAATAAAATAAATCTGAGACAGAAAATCTATGTAGTTTGCTTTTCCTGAGTTGAGCACAATGCTTACAACAATCGTAGACTGTAGCACCTGCAGCTTGCTAATAATTGCTAGTTGCAAGTGGAGGACTCTGAGCTTTGTTCTGTCTAGATTCATGCCCAGTAAATTCCCAAATTTTAAATCACATAAAATCCAAGCATCTTTATGGAAAAGTTAATACTAGAAAGTACCCTATCCTCAAAAATGCCCTTTGAGTAAAGAGATCACCTCAACATGCCAACATGATATGTTTTCCACTTTCCTCTTCATTCTACCACTTCACAGTCATGAAGAAGATAGAAGGCATAGCAAGAAGTCAACAGATCCTAAGAAATATACTATTTCCAGGATAGTGCTGAGACAAATGGTAGTGTACGTTAACCTGGGCATAAGGTTAATTACTGTAATTCAGTGTATTTTAAGGGAAAATTCTAAATGCAGATATAATCAATAAACCTCTGAATATAAAAATCACAATTCCTGTAACTAATAGAATAGTTCAAGATAATTTTAATTACTGAGGGTCTATTATTCAGAGGAAACATCAAATATCTGATGTGATTGCATGGGCAAACTTGAAATTGAGGTGGCGTGCATCAGAAAAAGCACGAAAAGAGATTCTAGTTAGAGTAAGCTGAGTCCCTGCACCACAGAAATACACTACTGACACACATTCACCCACATACTGAAGAATACAAGCATCCTTACAAATTTGTTCACACCTGCTTCTTAGAGCAGCGTGAGGGAATTAGAGCAGCATAGAAAAGGAAGTCAAAGCAGCATTGACAAATGCCTGTAGTACAAGTTACAAAAGCAGTAGCTCTGTTATTATTTGCTTTGCTTCTTTGGACAAGCTATGGAGAAAAAGGTTCAGTGTAGCAAGAGAGAACAAGCCCACTGAGTATGACTGCCTGAATGGGGCATGATGGATGAGCTTCCTTGCAGATAGGAAAAGCCTCTAATCCATTCGCCGGCTCACTGCTAGAGCGAGGCAAAGTCATTCTCTTCTTCTGCAGGAAATAACCTCTGCCTTTTCGGTATCAGTGCAGGGTTTTGCAAAGGACAATCCAGACTGTCACCCAGATGAGACTGCAGGCTGTTTCCAGGTCCCACACTAGGGCAGGCTCAGCTATGCAGCTCAAAGCCCTGAAGCAAGACAAAGATGTTTCTATATTGCCTGTGCTTCCTATGGCTATTTTAGGAACGATTGCATGCATTCAGGTTCCAACAACGAATAGTGAGAGACACAGGAAGAGAAGTAATTTTCACTGCACCAGCGCTCAGCTAATGACTGAAACTGAAATTGAAACACTTCCAATACTCCAGATAATTTTCTGGAGCTGAAAAAACCTACTGTGTGTGTAACAGACAGATTTCTAGCATCATCCCAGCAATGAAATAACATCCATCAGCATCAGGATGGGAAGACCCTTGCTCTGGCATTGACTAATGAAAGTTTGACTCTAACCAAAATACCAAGGCTTTCTCAGACAACCAAGGACCTGTTCCCAAACCTCCTCCTCCCCCACACCCTGCACCTTCAGCCTCTAATGGTGGGTGACACAGGAAAAGCAATGATTCATTAGCTGACTGCATCTAAGTGAATTCAGAAAAACTGCTTCATGAGTAGTAACACACAGTTAAGGGTTTTTAACAAGTCTGCCAGGTGGTTTTTTAACCCAAAGGAATCCTTCCTGGCTTGATCAACAGAACTGAAATTCCTGTGCAGTAACAAGGAGGATGACTGCATAGCTGACAAACCACTGCTGTTATTTCTTACTCTGCAGTTCTGCTGCTTATGTGATTTATATCAAATGCTGCAGAGACAGTTTCCACTAACTGTAGGTTGGCCTCCATAACGTGGACATTGAACTGATCAGCTGCCAGGAGCTGATCTACAGCCAAGACCCAAATTCCTGCCAGGATTTAGAAGGAAAAAAATGCACAAAAAACATTAGCCCAGAGAATCAAATTACATTTCAACAAGACTTAAGGCTGTATGCACAGGCTGTGCTGAAGTCTCTAGAGAAGTCTGAGGAGATCCAGGTAGGCATTGCGGTGCAGTGTCTCAGCTGGACTCCAAATTATCTACTCCCCATGCCCACAAGCATGACCCATGCCTTTCAGGCTGTGCTCCCCTGCACAGTCACAGAGCAGTGGCTCTCCAGCTCGCAGCATAGTCACACAGCACTTACAACTAAAGGGCATTGCTTGTTTTTGTTTATGCCAGTGAAAGTGCTGACACTGACATCTGCTAGATTGTGGAGCACTGACTCCCGCTGGACTTCAGAAAGACCTGTAGCTGCTTTACAGCTCGTATCATCTGCATCAGCTCACGCATGAGGTTGCTTTACCTATTTATAAGCCTTCCAGTTATAGAGAATTACATATATTTAACACTTTCGCTTTCACATAAAGGTACACATACTTGCATGAGGACTCAGTTAAATTCTGCTAACTTTACATGGGTTTTGGGCAAAGTCTCCCATCTAATGTTAGGAAATGGAAATAACCACATCCAAATTCCCTGTGGAACTTGAGGTTATATTTAATATTTTAAAAGAAGAAATTTTTCTTTTGGTTTGCATTCTTGCTCTCTTAGAGAAAGCAAAGGAGATAGTCTTGATCGTGTTCTACTGTATTTCTTTTTGTTAACATTTTCCTGTGAGTAATCCAAAATATAATTATTTTTCTGTGGTGAACATCACTATCCCAGTTTGAAGTATAGAGATTCTTTGCACAAGTGCCCCTCTATTCAACAAACACTTATGAAAAAGTCAATTTTGCAGTGTCTATGACCATACATATTCATAACTTCTTGTGTCCTGAACACCACCAATAATGCCAAAAAGGTGTACTATGATGACTCAATAATAATAGATTTTTGGGAAGTCTTCTCTCAACTCTTCTCTCAACGACTTGCTGCAACAAAGTGATCTGAAGAATACATTTTCAGGCACTTCCCCTCTTCTGATGGAAAAATGTATCTTTGAAAAAAAGCGCTTAACCTACAAATCTTTTCTGGAAGCTCTGAAGGACCCTGTAACCTGACACCTCATATTTGTTAGCACCAGCTTTTCCAAGGCATCAGCCATAGAGGTACCTTGATGTGTCAGACCAGAGCTTCCAAATGCTTTGACAAAGCTTTGAGGAAGGAGAAAGACCTTTACTTAGTTCACTTACCAGCAAGCTATACTTTCTGCATGTGAAGTCAGAAAAAGTCCAGCCACAGAACAAACTCTGAGAACATGCCAAAGAAAAACTATTTTAAAGACCTCAGCATATGAATATTGAGTGTGTTCTCACATGTTCAAAGCACAGAGGAAAAAAGGTGTGAATTTATTGCTAATTTACCTCATTATATACCAATATATATATAACATCACATCCCCTGTAGAGCAAGAAAACAATTTTTTTCTGTCAGAAAACTACCATGCCTTTTTTTTCCCTGGGATCCTAAAAGTATTATTTACAACCCCAGGCGGGAAGAAACAACCTGTACTTGGAGCTTGGAGGAGCTCATAGGTAGGAGGAGCAACACAAACCTCTGACTAGCAAGATGAAGTGACAAACTGCCAACGTTCCACAATAAAGTACTTTTATAATGAATGGGACTGGTTTGTGAGACTGAAAACTCTGATGCCTCCACAATAAAGTCTGTGAAGAATGCTTGTATGCTTCCTTTCTGAATCTCAAGGAGCTCCCCTCAATCCCTTCCCTTCCCAGCACTGACATGTGGGGTGTCTCTCTTTCTCGTAGAAGGACTTGGCTTTCCTCACGCAAGAGCAGATTTGGCTTTCCTAATACCGGAACAGATTACTCTCCTTCTTCACACACACCCTTACATTCCCCAAAAGCTGAGAACATTATTTCTGCTGCAGGCTCATGGGGACAGATTGTATCTTCCCTCCTTTTTTGGACAGCTTAAAGTAGATTGCTTGTGCTTCCCATAAATAAAAAGCTAGCACTTTATGTTCAAAGGATGACTAAATTTGGAATATATCTTTTAATGTACGTTTTAATTAAGCTGACTTGTGACTTAATTTCTCTTAGCTGAATATTGGTAAGCACTGAAGGCAGGTGTTATATTAAAAAAAAAAAAAAAACAGGATAGGGAGATGTGGTTGCTTTCTCACAGGTGCTGGACAATGAAGAAGATGGAGAGCAAACTCCTTCTTCCTGGAGTCCATCAGGCACATTCTCTCTTTTTCTTTCACAGAGGCAGATCAACTCCCATGCTCTTTCTCAGTCAGCAGAGCCAGGCACCCTCCTTTCCCTCGACCTGCCAAAGATAAGTGTTCTACTCAGCCTGGAACAAAGTGCCTTGCCCTGTTGTGTGTTCTCCAGGGGCAGGACACTGTCATTCAGAAGAATTTTGCCTGACTGGAAATGAAAATGAGGACAGAAATCTTTTCAGTACAGCTTATACTTCAATCTCTTCTCTTGCTCTGCAGGCACAGAAATACACAAGGTCAAACATATTAGGACAAAAATTCTAAGCCATGCACCCCTTGTAGGGTCCTCCTGCCCAGTTCTCAAGTAGGATTAATTAGACTGTGTGAACCCACACACACAAACTGAAAAAAACCTGTCATTTCCAATATGCTGCTTTCAAGGTATTTATATTGCAAACACAGACAAAAGGTATGCTGTCTCTTATGACAAGCCTGAAATAAAGCAGCTCTAATTAGCAAAACCAGATATGGCATCTGAGGTAGCACAGTTTGCAATGCAAGGATTAGAAAACTCCCCTTTAGGCTGTTTCAGTAGCAAGTCGACTTATGCCTTTCCTACTTAGAATTTTTTTCTGTTTGACTCTGCAAATAGATCTATCTATACAATAGATGGATGAATTGATAATTTCCTACAATACCAATTTGATTACTGATTGCTACTTTGTCACTAACCCATCACACATCTACAGCCAAGCAATGTCCCGCATCAGCTGAACAAAACTGTGCACTAGATAACCCTGTCAATGTTGTAATTTCTATTGCTGGCTGGACCCTCCTATAAACTATAGGTCTTTAAATTAGTTTGTATCTGACCTTTTTGAAAAACTAAAGTTTTGGCTACAACCCATACAGCAAAATACTGCTTGGGACTAAAACAGTGCTACCAACAGAAAGAAAAAAGGAACACCATCAGCAGATATTACTGTACTGGAGCTCCTTTGTTATTCTTTCCTCAATTTGTGCTTTATTTAAAGAATGCTAGGCGCTGTGCAATTTTTATTAAAAAAGGCCTTGTCTTGAGAAGTTGTCCACATAGACAACACCCATGTGTGTGGATAGAGGAGATTAAAAAAAAAAATTACAGGTATCAGAAAAGCTGTTCCCAACTGCAATTCTCCTGATTCAAATTTCTTTGGCCCCATTTTTTCTCTAAGCAAACAGTTACTAAACTGCGAAAATACTGACAGCGTTTCTACAGCATTACAGCATCCATAACTGACTTCCAACACCCCAAACTTCTCATGTCAACATTTTGGCCTCAAATGAATGCATTCAAGTGCTGACCTCCAGCCCAGTACCAAGTCCTTAAAAACCAAATCATGCACACACGCACACAGATGGGATGCATTCCCCAAGATAGAGGAGCTGTTGCTTGCCGTTTTGGCAGGGACACAGCTCTGGAGCACAGTAGTGCACTTCAAGGAGCACAAACATGGTGATTCACCTCACTGAAAATATTCAACTCAAAATCATGAAAATTTTTTTCAGTTTTTCCATCATTACCAATTGGTCTGTCAAAGAGACATTTTTTCTAGTTATATCTACAAAAGTCACACAAATAACAAAAGAGTTGTTGCTGAATCTTTTCCCTAACCAGCAGATTTTAGAAATACTGATTGGAAAACCTTGTGCAGGATCTGGGAACAGACTACAGAATTAACCCCTCAGTCCTGCTTCAATACCAAGAAGAATGATGCCCTACATATTTAAATTCTCTTATGAAAGACTTCCATCATTCTGTCTAATCAATCAAGTTAAATTATGTTTGATTTCTAGACTCAAACATCTGGGTTTAAACAGAATAATCTAATCATCACAACAAATTCACAATTTAAAAAGAAAGTTCAATCACAACCTCTTGGACAAATGAAGGTTTATTTTCCAGTTACCACATTATACAACTAAAAGAATACAGTTTCACTCAACAGTAATTAAGTTTAAATTCCAGTGTAATGAGAAGGATGATAGCAAACATTACTTCTCAGAAAGAAAGGCAGAAAGAGAGAAGAGAGAGAAGAGAGAGAAGAGAGAGAAGAGAGAGAAGAGAGAGAAGAGAGAGAAGAGAGAGAAGAGAGAGAAGAGAGAGAAGAGAGAGAAGAGAGAGAAGAGAGAGAAGAGAGAGAAGAGAGAGAAGAGAGAGAAGAGAGAGAAGAGAGAGAAGAGAGAGAAGAGAGAGAAGAGAGAGAAGAGAGAGAAGGAAATGGCAGCAGCTTTCACACAGTCTTACAAAAGGGGTGATGGAGAAAAAAACATGGGGCATGCCTATGATTTGGAGTCCAAGAAGTACAGAATCAAATTATTTTATATAAAAAAACAAGGTCTCTTTCAGTCCCATTGTACTGAAACTCCTTCTTTCAGAGTAAAGGACATTTTATAACCATAGTTACATCTCTTATGTAACTGCAATGTGATTGAGAGATGTGACGGGGAGTAAATGTGCATTGGTTTCCAAGGCATAGTGGAACTAACTGAGGGCAGAAAGAGAGAAAGAGAGAAAGAGAGAAAGAGAGAAAGAGAGAAAGAGAGAAAGAGAGAAAGAGAGAAAGAGAGAAAGAGAGAAAGAGAGAAAGAAAGAAAGAAAGAAAGAAAGAAAGAAAGAAAGAAAGAAAGAAAGAAAGAAAGAAAGAAAGAAAGAAAGAAAGAAAGAAAGAAAGAAAGAAAGAGAGAAAGAAAGAAAGAAAGAAAGAAAGAAAGAAAGATAGATAGAAAGAAAGACAAAAAATCAGTACTGAAGGAAGAGAGTGTTATGAGTACCAGGGAGAAAACAGAAGAACAAGAACAGCCATCTCAGCACATTACAGCTTTCTGCTAAAGCCACAGCCAGATCTGGCACAATATAAATGGCAGCAGCAAATCCCTTGGGACTGCAGTGTTGTGTGAAGCTTCACGCAAAACACTTCACTGATGTCTCTTGGGGCCCAGAGAAGGCTAAAGGTCCTTTTTTAGCTAAGTACACTCACCACCTCCTACCAAACCAACACTTACCTTATTTCTTCTTCAAATACAGCAGCACATAAAAGCCTAACTATGCACTGCATCAAGGATCTTGCACTTGGTAAAGCTCTGGAAGTTTCATTTCTAGGTAGGAATTACTAAAATTAAACTTTATAAAGCCTACTAGTCTGTATTTTTGGTATCTGAAAGCAATGAAGGCTCCTGAGAGACTAGCAGGTATCTCTGGAAAAAAGGAAGAAACACCACCACACCTCAGTCTTGCATTGCTTGTTGCTTACTCCTCCCCCTCCCCTTATTTTGCTGACAGCAAGATGGACAATACATGAAAATTTGATTCTCGGTAACCGAGTAATGCAAATTAGCTTAATGAAATAGATGACTTTGTGTATGTCCCTTTGATACTGATTAAGCTCAAGTATCCACTCAGCTAATGACTAAAGCAATACCATGAGAGCTCTTGTGGAGGTGTCATAGCTATACTTCTTTTTTTTCAGTAGCTCTTTACTCAGCATTTATTTCCACCTCAGATCCCCCTGTCCAGACCAGCCCCCAAAGTGCAGGCAGAAGCAGTAACAGCTTAAGACATGAGTGATGCAACATAAAAATCTGCAGTTACTTTACACAGCTTGGGCCTCAACATAAAAAGGAGATATGCCTTTGTGACTCCAGTTTTCAAGGCAGATTACCAGTGTGCTGCAAGGGGCTGCTTTGACTCTGTAATTATAGCCATCTTAATAATGATGTGTTCAATGGCTGCCTACTGCTGGTGCCCAGACAGTTTAATCACTACGCATTCAGCTGTAGAGAACTAGCTATCCTTCCTGTCATTTGAAACATGGGACATGTTGTGTGAAGGCGGTGTAAATGAGCTCCCCCTGAACTAGCTGGCTAATATACTTTCACCATTTAAAGCCTAAATTATAAAATACACCAGTAAAAGGGATAATGCATTGCTTCTTGCTACAAAAAGATGCTTTACTTCTGCTGCACTAGATGAACAGTCACTCCTATCAAGCCCATACATATATTATTCATTGAGCACCAGCTGTGTGCTTGGCACTGTACAGACACAGAGAGATGTGCTCCTTACTCCTGGGAAGCTTTTACACTCTAAAGTAGTGGAGTTTGGCATTCATTCTGCCTGTAGAAATCCCATTGACTTCACTACGGGGAGCAGTTGCAGAAGCAGGTATTGCAGCATTTGTAAGAGCCAGTGTAGTATCAACTGATAGCTATAGTGAGAGATAACATTCAAGCTGCGCTCCTACAGGAGCTGTGTTTTAGGCTCTGAGGAAACTGACTGTTAAGACTGACACAGAGGGCTTGGAATGTACTCGAACACATTATGTAAATGCAAAAAGATGATGCAGTGTCCCAAAACTCCTTTGTGCCGATGCTGGCTGTGTCTCCTCACACCCCGCTGCTGTGTGGTTGCTGCCTTAGTATTTTCTCACATTATAATGCCTTCAAGGCAATCCTGATCCAGTAACATCCAAGAGTGGAAGAAACAATACCCTATATCTCCAGTGCCAGGGATTTGTAAGAACTCCTAGCCAAACATTAGAAGCAGGCCCAGTGTGAGTGAGAATGAGGCATGAATCACTACAACAACATCCACAACATATTTTACACTTGAGATGAAATCCTACTCTCTGTTTTGTACAAAGATTCCCCACACCGAAGAATAGAAGTGGCTGAAAGTACAGTTCTGTTTAAACGTGGCAGATGGAAGAACACAGGAGGAGAGCAAGAGCAAAGTGGGGGGAAAAAGGAAGCAGATCTGAGTACAGGCACTGAGAAGAAGAGAACAAAGACTGAGAGAAATAGAATCTGGAAGTTCAAGCAGGCAGAGCAAGTTAAGGAGGAAGAGCTGTTATGACATCTGGGCATGGAGGGAGATAAATGATTAGCAAGTGGAAGAAAGCAAAAAAATATGAAGATGAGAAGCATCTTTCAAAATTAATATAGCTACAAAAAGATTGAGAGGTAAAAGGACCTCATGCATGTGCCTGTAAAGGGATCTCTAGAAATGAAGGCATGCAATTATTGGCAAAGGGAGAAAAAAAGAAGATTCAGAGGATTCCTAAGCAAATGGAAATAAGAAAAGGACAACAGCTGGATGGAAGGAATAAAAGAAGTAAGAAAACACATTGTTAAGCCTGTTTCTGCATTTCACACTCCTTTTCATTTGCAGTCTGCTTGGAAATTTGGTCTCTCAGGTGTGTAATATTTTTGTTTCTTTATTAACACAACTTTTAAACTCATAAAAGTATTCAGAGAGAGAAAAGGATAGAAAGAAGTCTCCTCTGTATCGACTGATGCCATATGGCACAGGAGGGAATGATATTGCCCTTCCAGCAGTTGGCTCAGAGGAAGGCTGCAGGTATGGATACGGTGACTACATCAAAACACAGGTTCATGGTCTGCATTTTGTGTCTCACTACAGGAAAAAAGACAACTCCTCAACACTTCTGTCGGCATCTCACTGAACACAAGCCATCTAAATACATTAAAAAATACATTAAAAACTTTCTTAAATGCACTCTTGAATCCAGCTTATCTGACATTCAGGGTCAGTAATCACTGTATTTGTCTCAGAGATGCAATTTAATTGCAAAGGAAAGGGAAAGTAGTATTTAGATCATGGGTGAGAAGACATCATCCACCAAACAACAATATCACTCTTGTGAGATCTGCGCTGGAAAACCTGGAGACTTACTGAGCCAAGGGAATTTTGCCTATGCATAAGAACTGTCCTTATGCTTCAGAGATGAAGGATTTGGTGTCTGAGCCCAGCTCCCTGTGCATATCCATGTGTGCCTTGATTTATATAGTAATCCTGTCTGTTGCCTGTAGCACTGGCACTTGTTATAAAAACACAGGAAAACATCCTCCTCTAGAGCACTATCATATTCCTCAGTCAGCAGCTTCCTTGGAGTGGACTGACAAATGGCCCACAAGGAGAAGAAAAGAATTCTCAAGGTACAATAAGCCTCAAGGTCCAATAGAAGAAGAACAAAACGTGAAGAACAGAAGTGGGGGAGAAGCACAGGCAGAGCGAAGGGAACTCACAAGAAATAAGAGAGACTGGATATATATAGAGAGCCCAACAGTATATTACCTAACCTGCCTCATGAGAATGGGATAGATGGATCTAACTGGAAGTGAGCTCTATTTTCATACAGCTGCAAAGAAGCATGCTTCCCATGAAACCATTATAACACCCTCATCTTCAGGGTTGATTTAAAAATTGTAACTCAGCTGTTGCAATTTGTATCAGATTTGAATTTGGCAATCTCAGACATTAAATCAGTTCCAACTGAGAAGGGGACTTACAATGCTCCATTTTACAGCCTGAAATTGTAGTTTCAAGGGTTTAAAATATTTTCTACACTGCTACAGACTGATAAAAATATGAAGTTAATTTTTAAAATGAGAGTTCAGTTAGTTGTCAATAGAGTCTCTAGAAAGATTAAAAATATCCATCTGGAAATACAGAAAATTCAAAATTTTTATTCTCAAAAACAAAATAACTCCTTGACCCCCCAAAAAACCCAAACCAACAAACAAAGCACAGATATTTAAGCAGGAACATTTACGTCTTTTGATAACGGTATGTCACTTTACAGCCAGCTGTGCTGTTATCAAACTCATTGCTTGCTTCCATGCAGTCATTCATTAATTTCCATGCATTTTTTGTAAATTGTGTCATATTCTAAGGGACTTGTATCTCTAACACAAGGCACAAAAGTTAGTATCCCACATGGCAAAGATCAGGAGCTGCGCATCCTTACACCTTCAAACTGCTAAAAATACCCAAAATGTGGATCTGGATCCTGAAAAGCATAGGCAGACAAAACTGCCATTTAATTTAATAGAGTCAATGCGAGTGTAGCCAGGAAGTCAAACCTTATGAAATTAATATTCTGCACTAGCTAGGCTGTGAGTTTATTTTATAGGATGTGTTGGGCAGTGCGAAATGCAACGTACCAAATTCAGCCTCACACAACCCTAGAGTGGGAACGTTCTGTTTATTTATATGGAAATGTTACTGCTAAACAAGCACTGGAAACACTGAAGTCTGGCTGTTAAGAATTTGTGTCCTGATCCTTATGTCTTTAAAAGGCCAGTTAGCCACACGCCCTTTGACTCATTGAAACCACTCTTTCACCTGCTTGCCTTGGAGAATTACTATCTTGCAGGCTGAGCTAAGTCAACCCAAAATTCACAAGTTACTGGGAGATGATAACCATCTATACACAGACAATGTGATCACACAAGCCTTGTTTCTTTAGGATGTCAGGCTAAAAATACAGTCTTTTGCATTAATTACGAAGAAGAATTTTCTGAACTACAGTGGGAATTGTACCCTTAGCTGCACAGAGACAAATTTACGGATGAAGGACGAATGAGGCTGAGCTTATCTCTGACCCCCATCTCTTGTGGATTTCAGACAGTTCCTTGACCCTCTCCGGACACAGTTGTTTGCGCTTAATTTCAAAGAGTTGAATATCCTGTAACTCATAAGTAAACAGAGCACCCTCTCCACTAGTATGTCGATCCCAGCTTGGCTGCCTTTAAATAGATGAGGCTGACCAGATACTGGCCATCAGCTCAGCAAAGAAAGAGCTATTGTGCGAGAGACCCACACACCCTGCCAGTGAGCCAGACAGCACATTGCCCATCACTGCCTCACTGCCAGCTTTGAAGAGGTGGTTTTGGAAGACAAGAAACGTGGACCTTCATCATGTTGGGAAAAGAGTCATAATGCAAGAATCACAGAACAGATGCTGGTGAGTAGACAAAAATTTGTTAGCATTTACATGTACTGTAATGGGAAAGGTACAGGCAGAGAAAATACCTCAGCCCTCCACACAGGGATCTGGCAGATCCCCAAGCCCAGCTTCTCCTGAAAGCTCAATGTGTCAGTGTTTCCTGCAGGTACTACTTCAGTGTCGACAGCAAGATGTTCTCAGCAGCAGAATAACAGCTGCACAATAGGAGCAGCAACTGAATGGTTGAACAGCTCTTTTTACAGGCATGGTGTGATAAAAACCTGGTGTTCTTTTGTGCTTCACAAAGCCCCTACTTTGCTGACTCCAAGTTCAAATCTCACGGGCTATTAGGAGAAGGAAGAAGGACAATGCATTAACATGCGTGGTAGAAAAGAATGTGCTCTATTCTGGAAGCCAAGCCTGCAGTAGAAGCTGTGTTGTGTCCTAAATACTAAGGCAGAAGCTGCTTTCATGTCAATTAAAAGGTATGTATTTTGGCATGCAAGATTTAGTCGCAGTGTAACTCAAGCCTGATTTTCATAATGGGGTGCTAAGTGGCGTGTTTTCCCCTTACCAGTGCTCTCCAACAGGACATGCAAAGTTGTCACCAACTGGTGGTCTTGCAGCTTATTTATTAAAGGCTGGGAAATGTGTGATTTTTAACTGTTCCAAATTTTTTCTCCCCAAAGAATAAATCATAGCCAAATAACTGATAGGTGAAATTCCCTTAAAATTGTTGAATTGAACCCTACGTTATCAGACAGATAAGCCACTGCTGACTAATTAGAACTGCCCTTGAGGAACAAGAAGCAGAACAAAAAAAGTATCAGAAGAACAAAGAAGAACAGGAACTGGAGTGGCTCTTCAAAGTGGAAAGTTAGTACCAAAAAGAGATACCAAATCTCTAAAGTGTCAAAAGTTTTTGTGGGGTTTATTTTGTTGTTTGTTTTTTTACTTTTTTGTTGTTGGTTGGTTGGTTTTTGTTTTTCTTTTGTTTTGTTTTGTGGGGTATTTTTTTGGCTGGTGGGAAGGGAGTTTTTTAACATTCTCCTCTTAACATTCAAAGCCAACTTTTACCAGGAGAGGGATGCCAGACAGATCTGCCCAGTTAAGGCTGAGCAATATATGTGAGATTCACTGATAGCCACCAGCCCACCAGTACATTAGCTCATCTTTGGCTCCCCCTTCCCAATCTCACTTAAGAATATTTACAACTTCACAGAGAATTCCAGGATTGCACAAGACGTCTGTTTATATATTTGCAAATCAGTGTTGCAATTTAGTACCTGCTTCACAAGCAAGTTATGAGCTCCCATTAATTCCTGTAATGTACTTCAAGATAATCAAATAAAGGATGCTAGGCAAGAGTATGATAATGTTATTGTGCCTTGGGAATCCTCCCTTTTCCTAGTTGGCACAATTCTACATTTTGCCTGCTTAATTTAAATCTCTCTTAGCCCTTGGGCTACAGTTTAGTACTCTGCCTCTAAATTGAGGCCAAAAACCACTTTGCAAATATATTTCTACTAGCAAAATTGAGTCAGTGTCAAAGTTTTGTGTGTAAACTACAGGAATTGAAATATGCCATACTGACAGTAACATAAAAATTCAGTTCCCTCATCTCTGCTGCAAAAACGCTTTACAGCACTCTCTAAAAGATGACAAAGTGCTTGAAGGTCAAGAATTGCTTTTGTGCCATATGGACTGAAGGCTGAACATCCCTGTGAACACTTGCAGAGATCTGGGGGTGGGGGCAGCTGCAGGTGGAGGCTGTAGTGAGAAAAATCCCAGCAGTAAGGGAAAGCTTGAATTACATGCCAGCCCTGGTGAAGCAAACTACTAATAACTGAAATTAGCTGAGTTTAACAATCATGAACTTGTTGGAAGTGAAACCAAACAATGCAGTCCTTTTGTCTATCAGTCTTACAAAAGGAGCTGTCCATTTTGAGAAGAAAAAGAACAATTGTAGAGAGATTTAATTTGAATGCTACAATGATCTGAGTAGTCATTTGTATGATCATATATAGTATGATCACTTAAATCATGCAACACATATACTATACAAATATATATACTAAAAATATAGTTTAAGTAACTGCCAGAAACGAGAGAGGAAAGGGTTAATTATTGTAGACTGAAGATGATAATCCACCCACATACCTTTAGTCTTCCAGCACTTAACAAACTATTGTTGTTACAAGTTCAAACACTAGTAATTCTAGCACACTTGCTGCCGTCTTATATGTGGCTGGATATCTAGGACAGGAAAAGCTCTAAATTCTGTAAGCCTAAAGAGGATTGAATTATTGACAGGGGAATTCTCCTGTGTAGCTGTGTCACACCCTTGTTTACATGGTGTTTTTTTGGTTTTGGGGGGGTTTTTGTGTGTTTTTTTTTTGTTTGTTTGGTTGGCGTTCTTCTTGTTTGTTTGTTTGTTTGTTTTCTTTTTGTGACCCCCATTACAAAATTAGTGCTCTCTTATTTCAGGAGTTATTTCACTTTTCCAGGTTTCATAAAATCCATGCAGTCTCAAAGAGAGCATTCAAAAATATGTAACAAACCCTACTCTGGTAGAATGCAGAAAAATGCCACCTGCTTTCGATGGCCCAGAGACTCAAAGGACAATCTCAGCCCTCATTGACATTTATTCACTGACACGGTGCTCCTTTCTGAAACAAAGGATTTTAAGCTTTGGTTTACCAAAACCAGAGCAGCCTACAAGTCCCAGCAAAGGATATCATGCCAGCAATAATGAAAACTGTGTAGGAATTCTCTTTGTTTAATTTTGCTCCTCTGCAGCAAAATTCCGCATTAGGTTCTTCCCACTGAAGTAAAAGACTCTTTCCTGACTGCCACCAGGTTGATTCATACTAAACAATGGTATTGGTTTCAGTGGTATAATTCCTGACTTCCTCTGCTGTGAGAATGAAACAAGTTCCATGCCTTTTACTAGAATTCAATGGACAGTTCAGCTCCATGGTTCCCATTAGAAACCATATATTTTTAGCCTTTTCAGAGCTTAACAACACAGTGTTTTGCTAAGCCAGCTGTGGCCTTTACCCCTGAAATAATAATATATTTAATGCATATTGCCTATTGCCTTCACATTCCAATTTATTTATGTTTTTTCTCTTTGCCTAATGAATTGAAATGCCTGATTTAAAAATGGCTAAGGAGAACATGTAAGCTCAAGTATGAAGAATTCTTTTTTTTAAGAGTCACATTCATGAAGGTTTTGACATTTCCCATATCAAAAAACTTTCAGAATACCTTAATTTCACTAATTTTTTTTTCCTGACAGGATTCATGCTTCATTCTTTGCTTCTTAAAAAGTCCAGTTAAAAGGGTCCCTTCTCAAGACTTTCTGCACTCACATTTGTTGACTCAACTTGTGATGAATAATCAACATGTTAAAACAAGCTGATAACTCTGAGTTTCCATAGATCCCAGCACTGTGACTAGAGACCTGTTCAAGCCAATGTGGCATTTTATTTATTTGAAGATTATAAAAGGTTGTGCAGTTGAAATAAGGGGAAAAGCATATGCCTTCACCTTTTAGCAAAAAGTTCTTTTGAAGGCAAGGAAGGTGATGACAGCTTTGAGAGTGCCAGCTGCAACCGGCGCAACTTTAGAGTACAAGAGGGTCTGCTTGTTATTTTTTTTCTGGCCAGACCTGAGCAACTGTATCTTGGAAACACTCCTTGTTAATGTACTGAAACAACCCCTGTCACTAGGGATTCCAGCTGGACTGTTTCTGGGACCCACTTGCAAGCTGAACCTGGGACATCAAAGGTCATCAGACTCTTCCAGTTTTTCTCGTCCTCCATTTCTCCTTCTCTTTTGAGAATTTGATTTCAATCAAAGGGTTACCACCATCTCTGCTTTCACCTTTGTCCATCATTAAAATCAACAGAAGAAACTGCAGGCTATATACATACCAGAGTTAATATAGAAATGTTTAAACTACTACAGGCTTTCCAAACCAGGAAATAGTACATACTGCTCTTAGCTACACACAACTGATGTGAGCACTGGCACTTCTGAATTCCACCTTTCAGAGCAGGGGAGAAGGCAGCCTTGATCCAGATGTGAGCAAGAAGAGATGGATCTGCATCAGAGGCAGTTCTGTCTGCTGCCAGTTGAGAGGTCTGAGAGCACAGACAGAGCACCCCTGCTGTTTCACCCCCAGATAAATCTGCACATTCAGAACAGTCTGCCAAGAACCTGGAACAAAATCACAGTTAGTGAGAGTTTTTCCACTGACCTCACAAGAACAAGTGTTGGTGTCTTGCTGTGAGGCTCACACTCACACTGACGCCAACAGGAAAGCACCCATTTTTTGTGAAGATGGAGAACAGCAAAGCACCCATTCTTTTAAGATGAGGACATGCTGGTGGATATTTCTGCCTATTTTGTACATTGAGTTCATAACCTAAACAAAAGCTGAAAAAGATGCAAGTTTTGCAGCTAATCATGTAGTCAGATCTACAGATGACTCGTTCTTCTGACACTCATTTCCAAGCCCACACCATAGCTAACATTTCTGTTGCTGCAAGAATAGGCATTATTAAAACCCGTTTATCTACCATAACAGCTCTGCTAGTGATGATTATTTTCACATTAGCAAGTTAATTATCAAATTATTTTCAATTATACAGAAAAATGAACACAAGTCTTTTCCTTCAATGTGACAGTAAATTCTTGGTTTAGTGGTAGTTGCTGGTGTCGAGAAAAATTAAGAACAAGCTGCAACTGGAACTCCAGGTGAAATCCTGAACCCCATCTACATCTTATTCATATTTGCATAAATAATGCTTCATTTCTATGCTGAACTTATTACTTTCAAAGAAAGTATTTTTATTAATGTAATGTAGGGATCAGCAAATAAATTCTCTTCTTCTCAGGTATCTCCTAAACTCAGGGTCTCCGGTTTTCCTCAAAGACTCATTCTTCAGGCTCTCAAAGGGCCTTAAGATCAGACCTGCTAAGATATTATCACATACTAGAAGACAAGGGCAAATAATCAAGAGGTAAAGAGTCAGAAATTAAGCAAAAAAGAGAAGGAGGAGAAGAAGGCACCACTGCAATCAAGATGTAGAGAGAAAGGCAGTTGAAATTACAGAGGGGGAAGGAGAAGGCTTGAAATATGAAACTTTTAGAGGAAGAAAGGATTTGGTTGAACAGCAGTAAATATTAGGACCTTGTACTGAGATACCGAGAAAAGTCAAGGCAATTGAAGCAGGATGTAAATTCAAAGGTAATTCTTAAAACATACTAATCTTCCAAAGCATGCAGAGTTAAGCTGTGGTAAGACTCCTTCAGAATAAGATCATTCATGCAGGGGTCAAGGCACCTTAATTAAAACCTAGTTGTACATAATGAGTCTTACTTATCTATGTCCTGGAGAAAAAGCACATGGTGACACACAGTAATGGAGACATAAGAAAGTAAGACACAGGGAAAATAAGAGACATGAAAAAGCCTGTTTGGCAAAATAATGGTGAGATTCCATCCTAATCAATGAAATCCTCATCCCCTGACAACCTGTACTCAGTTTCTCCAAAACTTGCATGTGCGTTGATGTAAAGGTTTGTTCTGCAGATTCAGGAAGAGATTACATCCTAGAAGGTTCCTGTGGATGTGAAGATCACATAGCCTGCTGTGACTAATCAGCTGGATATCCTGCACATTACTACAGGAAATAATGAAAGCAGCAAAGGCATTTCAAGTAAGAGCACAGGATATTTCACCTCCCCTGTTCCTGTTATTTTTAAAATTTAGCTGAGGAGGTAAGAGCACAGAACTCTGACACACAGTGAACTGTTCCTTCACACACAAACCCACTTCCCACCTCAATCCTGACAGCAGAAGTTTTCAAGTACCACTAATTCCATTCCAGCTACCCATGTGACACCTGGACACACAAGTAGCTTGTTTCTCTTGCTCCTTTGAGACAGAATTTTTATTATTTTTCTACTGTATACTATAAGACCTCACTGAATAAATAAAACAAAAGTTCCTTCTCTCAAGCAACTTGTGGAATTCTCTGATAAGGATACAGCCAGTACAAACAACTGCCTGATGTGGGATAACTCTTTCCACTATTTCCAGCCAGTCATGTCTGGATCTCTGTTTACCCTGATAGAAGACGGCTCCAGACCTACCAGCAGAGAATTCAGTCCTGTGGAGTGCAGGTGTTGTACTCCATAAGGCATGCAAAAATGCTGAAGTCTACTGTAACTAGTTTCCAAATTCAGTCTGGCAGTTTAGTATGACTTATGTGCAATGAGTACCAAAAATAAAAAATGTGTTCTAAAATTAAAGAGAGTTGAAAAGGAGAACAAAGCTAAGAAATATTTCCTTATCCCCTCTTGTTTCACCATGAAGAACTATTTCTGATTTTGAACTACAAATCATCAACAGCACTTTTTTGTCCAGCTCATAGGGTTTTTTTGGATCAGGCCCTTTCAGTGTTGTCATCTGGGCTCTGAGAGTAAGCTGGACTCAGATCTCTGCAGCTGTGCTGCAACGAGATTTTCAGAAAGAGAACTGTCTGATGTTGGCATAGAGCTGCCAGGTTGTGTCCTTAACTATTGCTTCCCAAAACACCACTGTATGGGAAATAAAGAAGGGAGGCTGTGACAATGCCTCTTTGTGCCCTACCGATTTCCAGGAACAGTACGGCCGCCCCAGGCTGCGACACTGTTTTCACACCCCTCTCCCCAGCATTTCCCCCCAGCCAGGCTTTCATAACCAAGGGCTGCTCTAAGGGGTCCTTATGCCACGTGCTAGACTTCTGTGGGTTTCTGCCACTCTCGGGAATCTTACAATCTATTATGGGCAATGGGAACTTTCCTCTGTAGAGGTCTGCAGTCAAGCTCTATAGCTTCCTCTGCTCCTTTCAAACCTTGAAAATTACATCATTGTTACTTCTCTAAGGAAGGAGTTTCAGAGCCCTGAAAATTAGCTGTGTGAGACTAAGTTGAATAATACTTTCTAACCATGGTGAATTCCAGTAGGAAATTAATTCCCACTAACTGACTTTATTTCATAAGAGTTCATACACTACAATGGTAGGCTGCAAAAATGGTTTCTACATGAACTGAAGAGGTAAGCTTTTTTCAATGACAAGTAATTATCAAATTTTTGGTCTTCTTGTAAGAAACAAATATTAAGCATCATATTAATGTATCTACTTTACCTGGAGATTATATCTTGTTGTTGAAAACATGAGCAAAATCTTAATGTCCCTAACATCCATAAATCTATCTCTTTCATTTCTGAACATTACCAGGAAATACCTATGTTTGGAGTTTTTGTACTCCTTTTTCAACTTCTCTACAGAAATACTCGAGTCAATGAGTTCATTTCCTGAAATATTCCATAGGACCAACAAGCATGGCTTTGTGTAAGCTTCATATTTAAGGTAAAACAACTGTGCCTACATCAAACAAGGGAGTGAGTGAATTACAAGACTCTGAAAAGCAGCTTTTGGACTCGGGCAGAGCCTTGTGCTGACAGAGCCATAAAGGTTCTGCACATCAGAAATCACCAAGCAACTACTGGTAAAAACCCCTGCACACTAGGCTGTGATGATGGTCCTCCTACATCCACACATAGTGGGGCGAAAAACCTGCTCCTGGTCAGCTTGCACTACAGGAGCACCTTGCACGGGGCTGCTGCAAATTCATTCACCAGACAAATTTACTATACCAATTTCCATCTCTTTAGCAGTTTGTTTTAGTGTACAACTGTGCTGGTTGACTGTGGAAGACCCTCAGTCTATTCCCTAGCTCTATTTTTTTCCTTAGTCAGCCCTTATTCATTAGCTTTGGTTACTACAGTTCAAACACAATAGGACTGATTAAAAGATACAAGTCCTGAAAACTACTTTTTTTTTAAGTGTAACTTGCAGATTATACTTTTTTTCCAAGTGGCAGTCTGAGTCTGATGACAAATTACTTGTAAAAATTTCAAGAATCTAACTGCAGTGTTGCTGGTCTCATATTCTATATGAGTGGCAAAAAACAATTTCATGAGAACTCAGTGTTCCCAGTTTCCCTCTAGTGCTGCCCTAGCACTCTTGAATTTTTGAAGTTATTCTAAGAGTTTCTTCTCAGAAGTACAGACTCAACTACAAGATGCCCAGAACTTAAGATGCTTTTTTTCTTGTTTTATTTTTCATTTAAATATGCAAAGCAGGTATGTGCTTGCATTTTCAGCAGTCTGCTTTAATAACTAGCTACAGGATGGACTCTGCACTGACCTTGTTTTCCAGTCTCTGAGTATATGGATAAAGCTGTTTAAAACATTTCTTAAATTCAAGGACTGACTTGCAAAAAAGTCATGGAGTCTGAAGGCACACTATTATTTTCACACACTGTCTGCTCAGAGGGACTGTCTCCTTTTTTACACCGACATACCTGATGATGAGTGAACAGTAACATCAAAGTTTATGAAGTCTTTATTTCTTTATTCACTAAGGCAGCTTTTGTTTTAAGAGGCAGTCGACAAAGACATAGTTTTTTCAAGATAACCTAAGAATCACTAGATTACTTGCCAGGTAATGCAATGTGTATTTTTATCTTTAAAGAAAAATTTTCCTGTGTGCAGTGTTACTAAACCCTGTAATTTTTTATTACAAGGCTATATAATACTGGGTATCTTCTTCGATGCTCTGGCTTCTGAAACCAAGATATTAAATGAATTTTTCAGGAATAAGAGAACTCTTTGGTCCCTCAGGAACATGTTGCAAGCTCATCTATTTCATCATCTGAATATCTGCTCAGGAAGGCTTGGTAGCACCATGTCTCTTCACATTTCCAGAAAAACAACACTCCTATGAATGTTAGGAAAGACTTTGTGACATATTTTATCACCAGCCATCAGAGACCCAGGTCAAGGAATTCAAACCACTGATAGAAATAAGTCTTCCAAGCACCACTTCTTGCAGACAGAAGTGAGCTTGTTCTGGCCTGGGGCAGAGCCCAGTGCAACCCAGCAGAGCCCAGTGAGGGTGGAGCCGGCCGGGATGGCAGCACCAGGTGGGCTGAATCCACCTCATGACAGTGGTTCGTGGGGATTTTGCATCAACACGGAAGCTGCAGAATCCATTTAAAGAAAAGACTTTTGCTGCCTATTCTCGTAAGCAAAAAGTAGAGGTCTGCCCGCGCCCTGCCCTGCCCTTCAAAAGCATCCTGCACCTTACAGTGCCATCAGGACTCCTTGAATATTCAGCAGTTCTGAAAGTCATGACACCTCCCTTAAGCCTCCACAAATGCAAATGAAGCTAAACCATAAGAGCAAACCCCTGGAGAAAATAAAACTCTTTATTTGTAAGAGAGGAAAAATTATCAAATACATCCCAGGAAGACATTCCCTTCAGCATTAACCTTTACAATTAAGCAAAATAATAAAACCTACAGCTCCCTGGTATTTCCATTAAGAATACAGAACAAGTAATTAATTGTATTCACGTCCTATGTAGAAAAAAATATTTTTCTGTGTTTTGAAAAAACTGGACTGTATTTTTAGTGGTCAGCAACAAGCCATGGTCATTGAATGGATCAGAATGAAAATAACTGTAGGCACAATGCCTTCCCTGTGCTTCCAGTTTTCCCATGTACAGGTAGAAAATAGGTCTCAGATAATTAACTCCTCTTCTGCATAGTTGTACAAAGAAAAATTATTTAGCCACATTTCCATTTTACTTTACAAAGTCTAGATCAGTCCTAATGCACACTGAATATTAATGAGTTACCAAGTAGAAAGCTCATCTTATGGAACATACACATACCCTTCAACACCTTTTACAAATTCTAATGTCTTCAGATTTTCATAATCTCAATGCAATGTATTCCTAATGCCAATTTCCAAATTTGAAACTTTCTCACAGAGAAGACACAAAGGTAAGCAGCACCTGCTTCCATTTGATCTCTGGAAATGCACCATCCAGCCGGATGGTTGCCACACACTCTGCAGCACTTACCAGGTTACAAATGGATCTACTCTCACGGGTGTTATTGGACACTGCTAACCGGCAGTCCTTTAATTCTAAGTCTTGAAATTAGTATCATGAGGTTAACTGTGAGAGGCCAGAGTCATAAGGCTGTATGGAATGTCCATGGAAATTACTGTCTTACCAAGTTGGCTGATGGTAACCTCAAATTTCCCTTTATTATTTTGTTGCTTGCTTCCAGCAAAGAGCCAGAGTAGTAACATTGTATTTTTTTTCATTCAGTCTGCATACAGAACTCCACCAGCAAATCTTTAGCTGAACGGCAGACAAACACACCCGTCCTACTCTCTGTATAACAGAACACTGGAATGGGGGCACTGGCCATTATGACCTGTTCACCTACCCTGCTATCGCATCTTTGGCAACAACCAATAACAGACCTCCAGAAAAGAGCCAAGAACAGAAGAATTACTGAATACTTCTAGCATTTCACAAATTTAAACTGTCTTATGGCTTTGTGCCATTTTCTACATATTTGTGCACATGCAAATTTAGTGCTTTAGCTACCTTGCCTCTGTTTACAAAGGCAGATAAAGAGGGGGAAAAGGGAAAAATCTGTAATTAATTAAAAATTCTAAGCTTCAAAATGATCCAGTCTGGGGGTCCTTTTAGGCATATTAATGCTATACTTCTGGTACTTCTGTAAGTCACATGGCTAGGAGGCAAACAGCACGTTTCTCCTTGGAGGGATGGAAATCTCTGTCGCTGCATACTGCAGAGCACTGATGCTTGATAGGGAGCAGTGAGTGAGCAGATACAAATCACCTGGGGGTCCAGCCATCTGCCTCTCACCCTATCAGATCAGAGGATCTCAGCTTTAAACCTATTTCCTGCCTCAGCAAAAAAATGTGTTTTACCCTTGGCAAATGTACATCCGGATGGGACACTCTTCATTTGCTGGGTTCTCATTTGTAAAAAGTCAACCTTCCTATCCCAGACTGGGCTGTTTGTTTGTTTGATGCTTTTTCTCCCTGTAAAAAAATGCCATCTGCCTAAAGCTGTTCAAAAAGGCTGAAACAGTCAAAAGTAATCTAGAAGAAGAATTAGCAAGTACTCGTAAGGTGGTCAAAAGTGTGTAATAAATGCTATTTAACTTCTGACTGTCACTAATCACGGACATCACTGAGCACATATGGCATACAGAAAAACATTAAAAAAGGCCCTTTCCACATGATTTTTTTAAAAATTCTTCTGAATTCTAAGTGTGGTCTGGGTTAAGCTTTACCTTTAACTCTTTTCCCCACTTCTTAATTTTTTTTTTAATGATATTGCAGTATCTGGCTTAGAAGGAACAAAACAGTATCTCACAAACTTTATTTCAATGTTGATAAAACATAATACAAACTCGGCAATTGCTTACCACATCTTTTCCCTCAAGACCACCCTGAAATCCTAAACAAGTCAAAAGGGCCGTACTGGGAATAAATATTAAAGACACTGCCAAATATGCCTTTCTATTTAATTAGCAGACCAACTCATTAGCAGAAGAGCTGTATAGGGGAGTTTGCCTGCAGCCCTTGCTGACATCAAGGACTGCAGAGAAGTAGGTTGCAGTCACACATGCAGAAAGCCAGCCAGTGCTGGCAGCAGTACATGGCAGAGCTGCGGACAGGGATGCCTGTCCTCTAATGCAGGTGTAACTCTGCAGCATACTGTGATGAAAAGTGAGATTTGGCATCTTTGGGGGGCACCCAAGCAATGGATTCAGCAGCACAGAACACGGGTGGCAGAGCACATCCCTGCTGCACCAGCTGGGACCATTTTCTGCGTGCGGGAGGAATGGGTGGGAAAGACAGCCCTTGTCTACAGTGTGCGGATGCTGCTTTGTCCCACAGAGCCCCACACGGTGCCTAAACCAACACAGTCACGAGTGGTAAACAAACACTACCATCAGAAAACATATGCAAAACCCGCGTGTGTAGGAGGGGATGACTGTCTGCACCTAGTCTGCGTGGTGAAAGGGAATAGCTCACAACGCAGCCTCAGCAGCCTGCTTCTGGGTCAAACAGCCTGTCACTGAGCAGCACCATCTATTACTTGGTTAGATTTTAGTACTTGCTCAGCACAAAGCAGCTAATACTCACAGAGTGCTCCAGGAACTGAAAAGACTATTTGTCTGAACTAAATGCAGTTAATTGCAGCCTCTCCAAGGACCATGTCCACGTTATTATTGCTGGGTTGTTGTTGAGGATATCTTAGCTTAAAATACCAACAAAATCTTGATTTACAATAATTTGATGATTTCTTCAACCCTTTTCTATCGAGAAAATAAAATTTGGGGTACTTATGTAGTCACAGCTGTTACTAATCAAATTTATTTAAGAGAGCAATGTGAAACAGCATGTTTGTGCAAGTTCATAATCACAGCAGAATTAAATCATTTTTACAGAGCATTTATTTGAAACGTTCTGTACACAAACTTTGAATATGGCAGAGAATATTTCCCTTGCATTTAGGTTTGATTTAATTCCTGGAAACCACTATAAAAATCCTGCTCACTTGCGGTAGGGTTCTTTATTTATGCTCAGTTTTAGTTTTAAGACCTGTGACAAACACCAGATTGCTCACGTTCGTCACGACACAGGCAGAGTCACTACACATCCTACCCTGCCTCCTGGTACTACCCAGCCAGTATAACACACTCCTGGCTTGCTCTGGAGTGGCCTGCTCAGCAGGTTTCCCCTCTGTAGGCATCGAGGTCTGGAGATGGAAAAGGGGCTTTGAACTTCACATGGCTCCTGGCACATCTGCAGTTACAGCCACAGTGTCACAGTCACTTCTTAAAATGATGGTCCTTGCATCCACATTACTCTTCCTGCACTGCAAAGATCAGCCCTGTGCTGGTTGTCTGTACAAAGAAAAGCCCTGCTCATCTTGGCAAGAATTTTGGATCCAGCAGAGACCTGGAGGCTGCCTGCTTCCAGAGTCACCAGCTTCTCCCCTTCCCTTCCCCACCCACAAATCCTCTCTTTTAAAAAACACATGCTGCTATTTTTTTTAAAAGGTACAACATACCAAAATCTAACTTTTAGGCTTTTAATGCCTGTGTTCACCAGCCTTTTTCTTCTCCAATAAGTCTACCAACTAGTTTCCTGAAAAGTGCCAGGTGCAGAGATTTTTTTAAAGGAGGCTTTACTAGTTCAGTGGAAACTGGCCAAAAGCCATGAACTTGTTCCAGGCAGCTGACCAGCCAGCTGCAACGGGTGATGCCAATGCCCTTTCCTCATGGCTGAAACATGTCAGCTCACCACAGGCCTGGCAAGAAGATCACACAGCCCATTAGCAACTTCCCTTGAAAGACACTAATTCTAAAGCCTCCTTCCATCTCTTTGCCCAAGTCTTAGTACTAAATTGCTTACTGTCCTTGTTTTTAACGTCTACCTCTGCATTCCTCTGTCAACCTCTTTTCCCCACAGAATAAAACACTTCTCCAAGCCAATCTCTAAAATCTCTGGCAATGATGGAAACTTTCTTTACCAATAGTTTGTGAGAGAAGTTGGGAGTCTCGTGAGATTTCTGAGGGCAAGGAGAAACAAGTGGGGATGGAGAATAATCACATCTGGACATTTTTTCTCCCCTGCCTACCAAATTCTATGTGAGGGGTAGAGAAATCAGGCAGAGAGACAAATGATTCCACTTCATCTCCCGTATGCCATCTGTTTTTTTCACTCCAAGCTTCCTATACACTTTAGATGACGACAGCTCATCAGAAAGGAGTCATCCCACAGCATACTGCTGTATTGTAAGGGAGAGAGCATTTTCACCCTGCCCTCCTCTCCTCTGGCACTTCAGCTGTCCCTCTGTACCAGTCTAACTATATACCTACACCTATTCCCTTAGAATCTCTTTTGAGAAATCTTCCACTTCTCACCTTTCACCTTGCAGCTACTTTCCTTGCCTCCTACAACCATTTTTACTTCAAAAATTACTCAGACATCTGTGTTTGTCCCATCACTCATGGGGGAAGCTGGGAGCTAGCAAGAGTAGTATGGTAGCACAGCTGCATCCACTCATAATTTCAAGGTTTTTGGTTTTCTTGTTGACTTAGTCTTTATGTAATTTTTTCAAAGATAATGTTTTTGAGAGGTTACACGTAACAAAAGCACTGATATGACTCCATAAATTTAACTTCAATTTAATTCACTGGAAGTATCTGTCAGAAACAACTTTCTCATTATTAAAATACTTTGACTGAATATTCAGTAAAAAAAAAAAGTGATCAAATTAAAGTGACACCTCAACTGGGACCATCTTAGTGGTTTTACTATGGAGGAAAAAAAATAAATCTGCAAATTATTCATTGCTTGCAATCTCTTGCAAGCTCACAGAGCAGGTGTTAACCTGACATATAAACTTCTACAAATATTATTAGCACTTCAAAGACACCACAAATATTGAAGTAGATAAATTCTCTATTACTTTTTCTCCTCTGATATATCCTTAAGCAGGACAACACAGCTTGTCATCTTTTGCCTGCTGAGTTAAGGCTGAGAATATGCATTAGGTATGATACATTCAGTTCTAGGAAAGGGCTTCATTTGAACTGATAAAAAGTGAGAATTTTTCCTGCAGTTAAGGGAGCTGTTTTGTCCTTAGTTTTCCATTTAGACCTGTAGGTTCCAGAAATAAGTTTCATCTTTTTGTATCTCACAGTATAAGATAAAGTTGAAATGGAGTTTTAAGCAGAATGATGTGAGTGACTCTAAGATGTCCTAGTGTTTTCTAAGTCTACAACATGGCCAAAGACACTGACTCTGTTTCACTCAGTTTCACCTGCTAATGTTGATTGGAAATACTCTGTATACGCTTGGGAGATCACAGTTTCCATCATGAGTGTATAATAAAATTTCACTAACCATCCCACTTATTTCTTAAAAGAAAATCAGTCTAACTAATTAGTACGAGCCACCTTGTCACTCAGTGGCACTTGTGTTTCATTCTAGCTGGTTTCACCACATTGCTGCAGAAAGCACTTTTCCTTGTTGGGATCAGCGAGACCTAAGCTGGAGCTGGCAGCGTGCTGCCTACAGAGCAAGGGCTGCTGATGCACCACTCTCAGAAAGATGACTGGTGCTACAACACATTCTTCATCAGTTGTGTTTGCTGTCCCCACAATCCAACACACTTTCCAACCTCCCTACTTTCCAGGCTATTCAGTGAATATTTAGATGGTCCTGGGGAAGATGGCTTGAGTCTGTGGTTTGTATTGAAAGGAACTGGCTCCTGGACTTGCCTTCTTCAGACCTACAGTTATGAGCCTGCACAAAGTAGACATCTAAATAAACAAAAGCAAAGTTTGATTTATCATCAGGTAACAAGTGTGAGTAAAGATATCAGGAAATATCTTAAGTTGCAGATAAATTTCCATGCGTCACCAATGGATTTCCCATGCAACATCTTCATGATGTACTCAGGAAGGGAAAGCTAGAGTATTTTATGATTCATTTGGCAAATCTGAATTATTTGTGTATGCATTTGAACTGTAGCTGTAAAATATCTCTAGACATTTTAGTCATGACACATTGAAACATGAAAAACTAGCTATTTTTTTTAAAGTGAGACCTGATCAGATGAGGCTGAAGAACTAAGAGCCTTCTTTGTGAACATATTGCCTTCTACACACAATGCCAGCTGCTTGACACCAGCTGTCCTCTCCAGGCTCTGCCTAAAAACACCTGCAGGTGTGCAAATCTAGGACTTGAGGTGTGCATTGAGCTGCGGACAAAGTTGTGAACTCAGGTCAGAAGCAAGCAGCTGTCCATAGAGCAATTGCAAGGGTGCAAGTACAAACACACCACATTTCCGAAAGGTCTTCTCCAGATACAAATCCACAGTACCCTGGCAAAATGTATTTGGGGAGGGACACAACACACAGAGATTTAAAGCCAGAAGAGGCCTAAAACCAATGTGTGTGACCATAGGCATCTTGACCAGCCAGCTGCATCCTTCTGCTGATTTCTCAGCCAGTGGGGACCTGAAGAGATCAGCAGGCCTGGGGGCCCAATTAGTCCAAACACAAAACCTCTTCCATGTGTATTTTGCTTTGAAGTAAAAAACAACAACAACCAAATAAACAAACAAAATCCCAGAATATGCTAACCTCCTTTTTTGTTAAGACTTGAACACCTGGGCTTAAGTCTTTAATGCATAAGTAACTCTTCGATGTCTAAATAAAAAGCCTTCCAAAATCCACATTTTTATCCTCCCTGGATCCATAATGACTATTGTTAAGAAAATGAAGACTTAAAGATGTTATGTCTCAAGGAAGACACAAATGAAATTATTTGAAATAACCCCCGAGTTCACATGGGACTGACATGAGGTAAAATTTCTTCTATAAATGCACAATATTTCTCAAGAAAATAATAATAATTTTAAAAATTAATTGGACAATTGAAAGTTAAAGGTACCCTTGTTTCATGGATCAAGCCCATTTTTAGCTGTTTTTAAAACTGCTTTTAAAATAATTACTTGAATTACTACTTCTTTATTTTTTTTTCTAAATACTGTAACAACATACAGCTGCTGCAGTCTATTTTTCTGCATCTTGCAAAGACTTCAGATAATTCTGGAAGCTCTTTAAACATGAGAGAGCATTTAAATACTCTTTTGAGCTACAGAAAATATACTTCATATGAACAAGAGGATGTGGTAGAATTACTGCCAGAAACTATTAAATGGCTTGCAGCAATATCTATGCTTCTGTTTCAAGAGGAGACCAAAAAATATGTTTAAATGACATTGTATCTCCTCTCCTCTCCTCTCCTCTCCTCCCCTCTCCTCTCCTCTCCTCTCCCTGCCCCCAACTAATTTGCCTTAACCTAATCTGTGCTTTTAGCCTCCCTTCCCTATTAGTATTGAACAATAAAGCACTAAGAGATAACACTTGAGATAAACCAAGCAAATGTTAATCTGGGACACTGTTTTGCTTATAAGCACAGCCCTTGTTCTACTTAGTGCAAATTGTATTATTTTGTGTTCAGTTGGTTGCATTTGTTTGAGTGTCTTTTCTGTCCTGTAGGGCTGAGCAAAACGGCACACCCACTGAAACAAACATGAATTTATTTTCTGTAAAAGTGGGGCTGAGACATGAAAGCTGTGAAAGAATCTTGTTAGCAATTCTCTGTGTAGGCAGCATGTTTCACTTTAATCATATGCATTACAGCCTCTACCCATCAGAGGCTTCAGATTCACTCCTAGAGCTTTTTTGCACATCAGTTTGGCTAACCCACTTTCTGATGTTACTGCCTCTGTATACAGAAAGAAAGCAGAAGACGATTCTGCTTTTTACGCTGCAAACGAAGCAGCAAGACTGCGCACACGCACACGGGCAGAGGCACAAGGAGCGCCTCTGGAGAGCGCGGCTCGCGTCCATCGCTGGCTCCCGCGCCTTTTCCGCCGCTCGCTCCCGGTGTCCCCCGGCCGCCTGCGGCGCCTGCACGGAGCTATTCAGACACAAGAGGGCAGGCGGCATGCGGAGGAAAGCGCCCACAGACAGTGCCGAGCAGGCTCCCGGTGAACTTCGGGAATTAGACAAGTGGCTCTCACATCCAGCGTAACAATGTATGTGACCAAGCTCTCCGCCGGTTCCTCCAGCAATTACACCATTAGTTACAGCGGTATCCCTGCATTAAAAACTCTGTCAAAAAGGGAATGTTCTTATTCTCTTGAAACCTGTAGCAATTTATAAGGCCACTCTTTAACAGGAAGAAAAGTTACTGTGCCTCCTTTCCAAGATTTGACGCGCAGTCTAACGAAAATGCGGCACATTCTCTCTCAGTGTATTCCACCCGCTGGAATATTTAAGGCTCTCCGCACCATAAATGTATTTCGGTAAAGGTGTTGTGTTCATTCTTACACAACCCTGCTATTTAAATGTGGGTAGTTGTTAGAGCAGGCTGTCATACGACGACTATCTCTATCTAGAAGCAGGCAGTGCAGCAGCAAAGTAGCACACCAGCCCCCCTACTAACACATTCTCTGGTTTGCCGTTGAAAAATTTCCAGTACTTGAATCTTTGAAGCTAAAATGCTAATTCAATTTACAGATCCATTGCAGTCCCGTGCCTTCTTGATTGCTTTGATATTTTTATTTATTGTTACTGATATTTTGAGCTTGTGACTTAAATTCTTAAAAAAAAATCAGCAAATAACTCCTAATGAAGTCAGCAAGATTTATGCCACCAATACTAACAAGTCAGAGGTTAGCTCTTCTAGACAAATTCCATGCCTAATAAAATAAACATGGAGATGCAATCTGAAGCAAAACTGTGCCCTTGATTTTCTGTTTGATGCCAACAGACCAAAAAGTTAGATCCTGCTAACCTGTATTTTCTTGTCTCCACCCAGCTGTTCTTCATTTATACACAGAAGCAATGTAATTGGTTCTGATGACATGTCCATCTAAACTAGGGGCACTCGTTTGAGTAGATAGTTGGATATTTGGAGCCTGGCACAAAGGAGGAGGTGAAGAGTAGTCGTTCTAAAAATGAGGTAGTTAAGCATCTGTGTAGATGTTCCAGGTTTTGAAAAGTTCTTGAACTTCTTTGGCTGTGACAACAATGAATTATTTTATCTGCTTCAATCTAAAATAGATTACTGACCATTTATAGAAAAAAAATTAAAAAGTATAATGAATTGATTTGCTATTGAAAGTAATTCAATGAAAGTGTTCTTACAGACCACTTCAGACATCAGCAGGCATGATATAGTCTACATTTTCCATCCCTTTGCAGAACATCAACAGCATTTAATCATATCAACATGTTATCAGGAAGGACCTGGCTAAATTGCCTCTCTCACATAAACAACACTTGAGTTGTGTGTTATTTCTTTAGGGTTTTTTTTGGGTTTTTTTGGGTTTTTTTTGGCAAATGATGCTATCGCCAGGATTTCAGCTACACAAGAAAGATTATGACAAAGATGAACACAAACAAAAACAAATAGTTACAAAGGTAAAAGGCACATTGAAAAGGAAATAAAATTAATGTGTCAGAGAACTTCCTCCATTGCACAAGTTGCCTTATATTTTCAAAGTTTTTTTTCTGATAGTCACTCTAGCACATGTAAGTAGTACTCTTAATAATGTTTTGACAAATCAAAACTGCACTTTTCTCACAATCATCCAGTCACCAGCCTTCATCCCACACCTTCAGGCCATTAGCTCAATGTTAGCTAAATTTGCCTTTTGGACTACATGTGTTGTTGAACGAGAACAGGATCTCTCTAAAAATTTCCAGTACTTGAATCTTTGAAGCTAAAATGCTAATTCAATTTACAGATCCATTGCAGTCCCGTGCCTTCTTGATTGCTTTGATATTTTTATTTATTGTTACTGATATTTTGAGCTTGTGACTTAAATTCTTAAAAAAAAATCAGCAAATAACTCCTAATGAAGTCAGCAAGATTTATGCCACCAATACTAACAAGTCAGAGGTTAGCTCTTCTAGACAAATTCCATGCCTAATAAAATAAACATGGAGATGCAATCTGAAGCAAAACTGTGCCCTTGATTTTCTGTTTGATGCCAACAGACCAAAAAGTTAGATCCTGCTAACCTGTATTTTCTTGTCTCCACCCAGCTGTTCTTCATTTATACACAGAAGCAATGTAATTGGTTCTGATGACATGTCCATCTAAACTAGGGGCACTCGTTTGAGTAGATAGTTGGATATTTGGAGCCTGGCACAAAGGAGGAGGTGAAGAGTAGTCGTTCTAAAAATGAGGTAGTTAAGCATCTGTGTAGATGTTCCAGGTTTTGAAAAGTTCTTGAACTTCTTTGGCTGTGACAACAATGAATTATTTTATCTGCTTCAATCTAAAATAGATTACTGACCATTTATAGAAAAAAAATTAAAAAGTATAATGAATTGATTTGCTATTGAAAGTAATTCAATGAAAGTGTTCTTACAGACCACTTCAGACATCAGCAGGCATGATATAGTCTACATTTTCCATCCCTTTGCAGAACATCAACAGCATTTAATCATATCAACATGTTATCAGGAAGGACCTGGCTAAATTGCCTCTCTCACATAAACAACACTTGAGTTGTGTGTTATTTCTTTAGGGTTTTTTTTGGGTTTTTTTGGGTTTTTTTTGGCAAATGATGCTATCGCCAGGATTTCAGCTACACAAGAAAGATTATGACAAAGATGAACACAAACAAAAACAAATAGTTACAAAGGTAAAAGGCACATTGAAAAGGAAATAAAATTAATGTGTCAGAGAACTTCCTCCATTGCACAAGTTGCCTTATATTTTCAAAGTTTTTTTTCTGATAGTCACTCTAGCACATGTAAGTAGTACTCTTAATAATGTTTTGACAAATCAAAACTGCACTTTTCTCACAATCATCCAGTCACCAGCCTTCATCCCACACCTTCAGGCCATTAGCTCAATGTTAGCTAAATTTGCCTTTTGGACTACATGTGTTGTTGAACGAGAACAGGATCTCTCTTTTTTTTTTTTTTAATCTTGGGAAAGGAAGTGTTCTGGCAGCATGTCTAGGTCTTACACATAGAACAGGATAAAGCAAAAAAGACGACACCACCCTGAAATATACGCATCTCATGATATAATTAATCAGTTTCTGAACATGATGAACTTCCCTACAACAGAATTAAAAGGAAACACCTTGCAGATAATAATGAAAAAGTGTAGTAGCTCATGCAAAAATCTTCCCTTTTCCCAGAGCAGATCTTTAAGGATTTAATTCTTAATTTCTTTTTAAAGAAAAACAGATTCCTATTCCAAATCAAGAATAATTTCACTGGGTGGGAAAAAAAAGGCATCCTAAAGCACCACTACTTTAAAGTCTGTCTTCTTACTTCTCCATAAAACCTCATATAACTCTCCACTTGAATTTCTTCCCAAAAACAAGCAAAAAAATCCAACCAAACCAAACCCCAAAACAAAAATTCTGAACAATGTATTTCTAGAAAACAAAGTTCTACTGCAGGGACACAGTTCTTACAAGATATATTACATAATCACCCTCATATAACAGAGTACAGGAAATTTTAAAAAATCAATTTAACTGTGATCATTTCTGATTTAATATGGTTTGGATCAGTAAGTTGTAATTGCAAAAGCTGTGCATTTGTAATTAATGAGTACAAATTATTCAGAACTGGAATGGGTTGAATGCAATTAGAAGTTTATACACATAGTACCAAGTTCTGTTCATACAGAAAATTAAATTCAAAAGTTGATTTTAATGCACGATGCCCCTCTTTCATTAGAGAGCTCTGATGAAAAGCCAGTAATATAAAGACTACGACCCGAAGTTCAAGATTGCAGTTGAACAGCCTCTAATCCTCTCTATATAATAAAAAAGGCATTTTTGACTCAAATACGAGGCTGCATTTAGCCATGCTCATGGCGTGAAGTACCACTCAAGAAAGATAATCCAGTGGGACTCTCGCCCGCAGGCAACAGACACCAGGCTGTGCCCCACGTGTGGAGCATCTGTCGGAAAAGGTGTGTCATCCCTTCCTTTTCCTTGCCGTGGTGTATCGAGGCAGAATTCCCACACAAACCCAGGCATGCGGGCCAGAGCTCCAGCTGCCCTCCAATCATTCCTCCCCATCCACCCTCTCCAAAGGACCTCTGGGATGGGTGCGCTCTGCCTGCACCCGCTACCAGCTGCAGGCACCAGGGAGCTTTGAGGCTGAGCAGGGACAGTCCCCCTCTCCTCTCTTTGTTCATGAGCACTCAGCCCAAGACAAGCATCAACCTCCCAGGAACATTCAGGAGTAAGATGCTATTGAGCAAATATGAGATTTACAAAGCAAATGCTGTGACATCGCTTAAAAGACAAAAACACCAACAGTTACTTTCACAGGAATTATTGTTTTCTTTTCTTGATAAGATTAGTATATTTGATGCTAAAATTCAGCTGTTTGGGGATGCAGAAGAATATTTATTATCAACCATAAGCAAACTGAAAGAAAAATACTTCCAGCGAAGTGTCTGAGTCACCAACTCAGGTATTTAAAAGATACACAGAGGTATATAGAAGATGTGTAGATGTAGGCTTTAGGTACATCGTTTAGTGGTGGACTCAGCAGTGTTAGATTAAGGGTTGGACTCCATGATCTTCAAAGACCTTTCCAACCTATATAAACTCCAACCTATATGAAGTCTAAATGGTGAAAGGGCTTGTTGATAGGTGCTGAGTAGAAATGCATTTTTACCCTCCAACAGACAGGCTCTTGATACTGAGTATTGACTTATCACTCCTGTCTCTGTTTCTTGAAGGCAAAAAATAAATAGCAAGGAAAAAAAAAAAACAACCACCAGTGTTAAAGAAGATACAAATGTTCCTTACAGAACTGCTTAAATTAATTTCTATGCAGGGGGATCCTATACCTAACCTGAAACTAAATGGAATACAATAAAGTCTGAGGAAAAAAAGCGCAACAGAATTTGTACATCTACAGTTCTGACCCAAGATATTTCCTCACTGTTACAATCACTACCTCCCTTTCAAAGGGAAATAAAAAATGATGGAGGCGTATAATTCTGTCAGTCTAATAGACACATGTGCATTCTGAGTTTATCAGGAAAAAGACTGGGAATAATTTTACACAAAATATGTGTATTCAACACAGATCTGGAAGATTATAAACCAGAAGATTCCATATTATGTGAAAGTATAAAATTCCAAACACAGATTTTGGTGCATCTACCAACAAATGAAATTTAAAATTCATGTCAAATTTTTGGACTTCATTAGTTCAATTCGTAGGGCTCCTGAGGATTACATGTAACAGGCTCATGTTCTCAATCTGCTTGTTGACCCCACTTGAAAAATTGACAAGACTGCGTTGTAAAGTCCCAAGCTGAAGATTTAGAACTAAACTTTTAGTGCAAACTAACCATATGAAAGCAAAAAACTTGTTGTTTTTCTGGTTAATTCAAATTATACAGAATTCTTTAATCTCAACCGTACATAGTTTTGATATTGTACTTTGATTTGATTAGTCCAGCCTGGTTTTTTGTTGTTGTAAACAGAGGATAGTCAGTCTTTCAGCTGCTTTCCTGTTAGGCGTATTTCCTACTTTACCATTTTTCTCACTCATCAAAAAAGCTATTTCTAACATCTCACAGCTCTATATTTCTGAAAGCATGTATGTTTTAATGCTGAGTTTATGAACAAATATTGAAACATCATTGAAAAAATACTACCAGTGCCAACACAGCACTGAAAGAGCTTTAGTTCTGTCTGAAAAAAGTTAATTTCCTCTTTTCTACTTGGTAACGCAAGCTGCTCTGCAGCTAGCAAAAAGGTTCTTATTGTCTTATTAAATTCAAAGTAGCACTAAACATTAACTCAGTCTCAAACATGGTATGATACTGTATGTAGCTAGGTTAAAAGGGAATGTAAAAGAAATTACCTGGATTGCTTAGGGAATCCTAAATGCCTTAATTTACCCAACCATTTATCAGAAAAACTAATGAAAAGCCTTTTTTGTTCTTGCAATGAATAAAGGTAGCTATTAGTCTCTGAAGTGTGTGATTTTACCAGCAAAACAAAACAAAAAAAGCAAATCTTGGGAGCAAGTATCAGCTGGACATTCACATAACAAGGTCCAGAGAGACATATCCAGAAGTTTCCGTTTTTAATCCAACTCTGAATAATGCTGGATGCTGTTCTCTTGATCCTTCTGAGCTCTTCTACTGCCAAAATAACTGCAAGGCTTGCAAGTCCGAATGTATCGTAAGCCTTTCCCAAGGCACCCCAACACTATCTGAGGCACTGAAACTATGGCAACCGAATAAGAAAGCAGCCTCCATGATTAATAGATGAAGATCCCAGCGACAGTGCCTTGCTAGGCCATAATTCAGGAATGCAGTAGGAATTAGCATAGAATCCATCTCAATCTACCAATAAAAAGTAGATTTTGAAAGGCATCAACAAAACCACAGTTTTTTTTCTGCAGAAAAATGAGAAAAACCCACAAAAAGACACAAACAAAAAACCCCTATGGAACTATAAACTGTTCAAAATCTCATTAACATTTCAATGAATGGCTGCCTCAAGAGCAAGTAATGGATAAATGTCCATGAACAATGGTGAAGGAAGCAACATATGAAATTTTCTATTCAAGTATTAAAGCCGTATGAAGAATACTCAAAGTATAGAACATCTAAGTGAAACTGAGCAGACATAGATAGGAAAGTAGAAATAATGTTTGCTGCAGTAAAGAATATAGTTGGATGCAGTTTTTCCCATTGTGTTGGGAATTTCTATGGGAGAGTATTTTTTCCATCTGCTGAACTGGAACGCCTGACCATACCTATTATATAGTCCACACATGTTCACTGTTAGAAGGGCCCTGGGTCTATCAGGGTCATTACAAAATCAATGACAGTTAGGAATACCTTTTGTTTTTAAGCACATAATGAAACTTCTGCTACTATCACCAGTAAAAGTACTAGTAGAGAAGTCTTCATCAAACTAGATATTCTCAGACTGATATGAAAGGGCATAACAAAACTATTAGGGCTTTTTTTTCCACTTTCATAAGCTCTAAGTTTTCACTAAAGACAACGGGTTGTAGAAATCACAAAATCATAGGAATATTTGGGGTTTTTTGCCTGCTTCATGGAAAGGGCATAATTCTGTAGTCAAGGCATGGCTCTACCTGGGAAGGATGAGAGAGATGATGCCAAAGGCTTCCCACCCTGAAGACAGGGCCCAAGCTGTCCTGTTAGAGTGGTGCAGCAACGCCATGCACCTGCCCCTGGGAACACTTTCACTTCAGAACTGCAGGCATATGCACAAGTGTAGTGCTGTGGAAAGTTCCTCAGCAACATTTTTGTAAGTAACAAAAAAAAAAACCAAAAACAAACAAACCCCCTGCCACTAGCAAAAATGGCACAGAGTAGTCCATGATACATGAATTTCAAGTATGTTATATAAATACTTTACATAGAAGTGCCTATTATTAACAATATTTTTAAAGAAAAGGTCATCACTGAATGTAGTGAATTTACCATATGTCTTCACTCTCGAGATACAGCAACTGGCAGTTCTGTTAATAGCTGGTTTATCTGCTTTATTTTACATGTCTATTTCAGCCACTAAAGAAACACTCTGGGGCTTGGGGAAAAATTTCTTTCATACAAAAATTACTTTGAATTCACATCAAGCATTATTATGGCCCTCCTTTGGGCTGATAAATAACAACAGTTCTGTACTAGGAAAGACTTCATGAGATTTTTCAGCAAATTACGGGAGAATTAATCCAGGGTTTTTCTCATCTTCTTGCTTTTCTGAAATCTGTTTGTTGTTGTTGTTGTTGTTGTTTTTTGTTTTGTCTTTTAAAGTAAATTCTACTTTGTTAAAATTAAACTATAGCCAGAGTTAAACTTTAGATTTCAAAGGTCATAAACCTGGTAGCTTCATTTATGTTCATCTGGTGCATGAAAGCTGAAAACATTATTATTTTATGGGGGGGGGAAGCATAGATCTCTCTTATCCCCCTCCCTGTTTCCAGCAATAGCAGCCTTTATAATGCCAAAAACTGCAAATGTTCCTGTATAAGCCTGTCCTTCAAAGAGCCCCTCCTAAGACTTCCAGAACACCCTAATTTTTTGCTTATTTTTTATTTTTTCTCTCCCTCCATCCTCATGCTACATTTAATTTTGAATCCTTTCACATCTTCCAGAAGCTAGAACAAAATAGGCAAATGAGAAGCTTGGGAACTCCACAAGACACACAGGACCTGCAATACCTAAAATTATAACACAGTAGGTGGCACTCTTCCCTTTAAAACCTAAAGCTATGCCTTGGGCATGTGCTGCCATATTGACATGCTGCAATCAAGATCCAAAAACCAAAGCAACCCTCACCATGGAAAATTAGAGATCTCTTAACACTGCAGAAACATAAACACTCAATTATTTCCATGGCCATGGGTAACACAGCACATAAAGAAAACAGAGGCATACAAGCTCTGCTCTGCCAGGTTTGTGGTTGAACTGGAGTAGTCCACTTTTACATCCACAGATCCTATGCACATTTAAGCTGTTCCTTACTCAGAGAACTGGTGCAACAGGCCAAAAATGAAAATATTCCCATAGAGATCTGTCAGGCTCAGGTCCAGGCTCTCCCTCAGCTGATTACTTCTGTGTTAGAACACTGTTCATGGTTACTGCGTGCTGTCGATCAGCAGTTGGACTTTTTGCTACTGACTTTATCTTGCTGTCAAAATGTCTTGCCCACCTAAGAATAATCCTGATACAAAGAATTTATGAACATGAAATTCTCAAATGGTCTCCAGTAAAAAGCATTGCTTATCACTCTTATTTTTCTGTTACCCTGTCAAACAAAGCTTGTCACAATTTGTTGAATGTGACTTGCTCCATGACACACAGATCTAGGTCTGGCTTATAACATTAAGGATCAGTCCAGACCAAATGTACTCAGAAGATAGCTTCAGATTCTTAACAAGTATTGATTCCCAGCAGAGAACAGTATTTTCAGTTTGTGGCTTAAACACAAAAAAAAGGTCCACATTTAAGTAATATTTCAGCAACTGTGTTTACTCTTAGAAAATTATTCTGGCAGGCAAGGCGTTCCTGGGTCAGCAAAGCTTACTTGGGTGAATGAGACTGCAAAAGGTGAGGGCTAAAGATTTATTCCATCAATAAATGAATAGTAGCAGGTCAAATACTGCAGCATCTGTATCAAATAGTGATAGTGAAAACTTCTGGTTTAGTACAGTTCAACTTCTCTGGCATATGCTGCATCTAATATAATTTCAATGTTGTTTTCCAGAATTTCAGGATTTACTGGCTTGTTTGTTTTCAGCATTCTGCTACAGCATATGGGAATCAGGTACTATACACAAAACATTTGTTTCAGTAGTATAACAATGTGTTCTTGCAAAGAAGCGGGATGTAAGACATGTATTAGCTCAGGTCAATTTAATCCTAAAACATTTTATGTCTCCCCTGCTGTAAACCATGTGAGCTCCTTTCATGTGTATTTATGTATGGCTCTTCAAAACAAGATGACAAATTTCCCCTTCCCTTCACAAAACATGCACAAGCAAGTTCACAATCACCTACTTCCTTTCTAATGCAAACAATTCTAGTCTGGATTTTTCACAGGTCATTAGTTTGATCTCTGTCTTTCCCTTTTTCTCTTTTTTTTTTTAATTCCTTTCAAAAATGTAATGAAGGCAACTCTTCATTCTCAGCCCGATCCACCTCCTTCTTCAGTCTTAAACACCAGTAACTGCAATCTTCTATTTGCAAACATAAAGGGACTATGTCTGATACTCACTTTCATCTTCAAGCAGCTAGAAATGTTAACTAGCCATCTCCCGCATAGATGTCAGTGCCCAATTATTTTTTGGTTCAAGTGGTATGAGTTCAGTTGATAAGGCTGGTTTGCCATTAAGCAAGAATATACAGTTTTCAAGTAGACTAATTGAGAACACACAGATCATCTGTGACTGCCTTGTTTGTAGTCTCTGAAAGCATTCACCTGTGCTTCAAGCCTTTGGTGCCCAGTACATGAAAAGCAAATGTTGCAAATACACATTACAATATTACTTATTATTTTAAATTTTCTTTAGCATTTAGGCAGAACTCTCATCTGGGCATGCTGCTCCTGAGCTAAGGAGAAGCATGCCAGAGATTTTCTCCAATGAAGAGTAGTGGAGAATGGAAATCAACTTTTTTATGCATATGAAATTATTCGGCTTTAGAGAGAGTCAGTTCTCTCTGTCTTGTAACTTATGAGAAGCTACCATATTAAAACCAGGCTCCTATTAGATAAAAGGATGCCCTAGACAGTGAAACACCTTGGCAACTCTACTTCTTTAATAGTGACAAACCTTCCCGATCCTACTGTAGCACTTACTTGCTTTCAGCCATGTTCAAAGCAATTCCATGAAGAAAGAGATTTGCTGGAGCAGACCTGGATTTCCTCACAATACACTAGAAGAGTCTCATTTAAAAAAAAATTAAAGGAAAAAAAAAAGAAAAAAAAGAGAAGCTAACCACAGCAAGATCACTTTGTGTTTCCAATCTGAAAAAAATGGCAGAGGAAACCCTGAGCATGATAACAGCTGCATAAATCTTACCATGAGAGAAAGCTACAAAATCTCAATGAATTTTGAGAACTGAGTTTTAAATCAAAAGAGCCTGACTGCACTGGACTTTGTCATCCTGATGTCAAAGGATTTAATCGCCAAGTAAAGATTACTTGGATGAGAATGGTTTACTGGATGACACTTAAATTTAATGAATGCACGCCAAAAGCATGAATTAACTGTTGCAAAGACAGTGGGGAAAATCACACCTTTAGCTACTATCTTTGAGGGGAACTTAGTAATTATATCGTTGCTGGATGATACAAAACAAGTTAGAAGAATCTATGTCAAATAATAAGCAACTTCGTGCAGCCCTGCGCCAGAAAATGGTTGTGGACACTTAGCACTTCGTTATTTACAACACCTGCATGCTGTATGTGCGCCTTTGGAAAATGAAGCATTCACCTTGCTTGCAGCGCAAGCAAGGAATTAGTATGTTTTACAGTTTATCACAGACCTAACTAAAGCCTTTATCTTCTGCTGTTCCATCAGTGAAATAATTTTCTGCAGCAGCTAAACATCCGTGCTGCATAGACGCTGGCACAAACGTGCATGTTTACAAACTTCAAAAGCAGCAATTATCTCGGGAGAGGATCAGGAGAACAAATTATCTCCTGAACAAGCGGCCAAGGCTAGAAAAAGACAGAGCCGTTTGCCTAAGGGAAACGCAGCAGTTACTGCCTTGAGACTCACCCTGGGATGAGCCAGGCAGGACAGAGGCGGTGGCGACAGGCAGAAGGGCATCTCCACTGCAACTGACCGGGCGGCAGCCTCAGCCTCAGCCCCGCTTCCCCCGCCAGCCCTCTATTCGCACGCCGTCCCGTCCACCCCCGGGG